>NW_026089624.1:11516013-11617218 GCF_024586455.1 Bactrocera neohumeralis
CATCGTATACTATACAAAAAAATATTTTTCTTAGTAATAGAAATTAAATTTATCACAGCAATATACATAATATACATATACATAATATTGTTGACTAATAACAATTGGATTGGCAAAAATTTTAATGTTTTGATTTTAAATTGATTTTACAGCGGAAAAAGACAGTGTAGCCCGTGTTTCAAGAGGGAAAACAGCACAATATTATCGTGAATACCGAGCACGAAAGAAAGCAGAGCGGGAAAAGGAGAAATTGGAAATGATAGCTGGCAGTCAAACGAAGAAGAGGAAAACAGCTGCGGAATATCAGAGAGCGCGTAAAAAAAGATTCAACGTTTGCTGCTCCATCAATCTCTGCGGGAGCATTTATAACTACTGATGAATCAACGGCCGTCAATTCACCGATAACTGCTGAGCCTTCAACGCGTGTTGATGGATTACAAAAGAGAGATGATTACGCTGCATATTCACTTCCGCAACGAAGAGACAGAACTACTTTTCTAGTCAAAGTTCCTTCATTTAGACTTTGCTTTATTCTTCATTTGATGTGGATAATAAATTTATAAAATGTGAATTTAAGTTTTCTAGTTTTCTTTCATACAAAATGATATGCATTTCTTGGAATATCACTAAGAAGTATAACTTCATTCGCGCGTAGGGACTCCACGCAACTTTTTTTTTTTAATATATTGCATTATTATATTCAATCATGCATTTTTATTCATAAAATCCTTTTAAATAATTTTGTCCGGATTTTGAGACCAAATGCTCCTATGTGCGTCGGTGGGAGAAATGGCTGCTACCACCGGGGAGCACACCAAGCTGTGCTGTGAAGGTAGCAGTTAACAGTAGTTGCAGTGCTACTGCAAACCCCGATTTGCAGCGTAGAGGTGGTTACATTCCGTGAAGAATCAGACCTCGAAAGCGTTTAAAGCGTGAATACAATGGAAGAGGAAGCTCTGCTCTGCTCTCTGGGAGATGCTAAAGGTGTTAAGTCGGCGATATAGACTAGGCCCAGGGTTAAACACAGTAAGGAGGGGTCGAAAGCAAAACCTACCTGCAAAGTAACGGTGAAAGTGCACGAAAGGAATTGGAGGACGCTGAAGGTTACCAACTCTGGAAAAGAGGATAGAATCCAAAATTACGCCCTCCTAATTAGTCGGCCGAGGATATATTATACGAACGGTTCGGGAAGATGGCGTAAGGCGTAGAGCAACCCAGCCTAAAAAAAAACAAAACCACGGTAGATGAGCGTGTGGTGGAAAAGAATCTAGGAAAGATCATAGAAGCCACATTAAAGCTACAAGAAGCAGATAAAGGTGAGCCGAGACTCAACGCGACTGTGTGAAGAAACCCGAAGAAGAGAGCATAAAATCAAGGTGGCCTCTGCCGAACTCCTCCTCAATCTAGAGAGGATCGGCTACAATGCGGTTTTAGTTCAGGGATAGCCTCTAAAAATTTGATAGCTGGACCAAAGTCACCAATATACTATACGTACTACCCAAATACAACAAAATAAAAGTATGCAGTTATATATTGATCTTAATTTCTCTTCAGATGTGAGATGAGAGTGGACTCGATGCAATAAGGAATCGTTGGTAGACCTGGCCAACACTTTTGTTGTTGTAGTGGCAGAGTTCTACCGAGTTGACAGTCCTGGGCAGGATAAAAATCCGAGTCCGTTCCGGTTACGTTGACCCGACTGTCGAGGAAACGGCCTAGCCAACAATTATTTTCCAGGGTGCACAGACGATATAATACTCCAACCTGTAAGAGATAGGGCCACTCTTTTCAAAATTCCGCCATGGAAACTCCCGAGACTCAATGGAGTTGAATTGACAATTAAGGAGCATACATATATACTATAATTTTGGACAGCAAGCTGAGGTGGTAACTCCATGCTGAGGAGAGAGTGAACAAGGCCAGTGGGGCGAGGGTTTACTTGAGACCTATCACCTCGCCTCATGCATTGGTGTTACACAACGGTAGTCAAATAAATCTTATTTTATGGTGCTCTGGTGGGGTGGACCGCTATGATCAAAATTTCATAAAGAAAACCGATAGAACACATACAGCTACCTTATTTTCTACAAAACGGGAGCGTTTAGAACCACTCCAACGGCGGAAAGGTTAGTCAACCTACCACCAATCGAGATTGCAATATAAAGCTCTGTGGCAAAATGCAAGATTGACGGCATTGGGTGAGCTCTCTACAAGTACCTCCGGGCATAGCTCAATAACCGGGGGGCTGGTGGACAAACATACACATACGCTTTATTTGGGAGAGAAGGTTCCAAGCCACACTAAAGGAAAATGAAAGGCACAGAAGCCTGCGACACATCAAAGAATCCAAAATGGCTAATGGAGCGGAGGCCGGGATCTATTTCTGGGAGCTGAACCTTAGGCGACCCATCAAGGTTCCGGAGTACTGCAGTATCTTCCAGGCGTAAGCATTTTCAGCGGCCGAGATAGCTAACAATGCAGGAAATAACATAAAAGGATAAAAATATACGTCGATAGGAATCAATATCACATCGGATTACGACAGAGAATGCCCATAGAAGCAGTAGATGTAACGTCTGCCGGATAGTGACTGAATATATGTATACTGGGTTCCAGGCCACAAAGGAGTTCCGAGAAATGAAACAGCTGATGAGATTGCCTAAAGTGCCATCCGTCTAACAAGTAAGGAAAATACGGAAGTCAATAAGAACGATATACAACGAAATTTCCGAAACGGCCGACAGGCGGATTGAATTCCTTAAGTACATGCAGGATCGCCAAGATCATGTGCAAGCGGCCCTTAGGAAAAATCGCTTGCTTCTTACTCACACAGTCTCGAAAGGATTGCCGGACGGCTGTTAGCTCCCTGTCAGGTCAAAACCTACTGGCATCATATGCCAGCCGGATGGGCATAAGTCATAAGGATACATAAGTGCAGAGAAATTGCAATGAGAAAGACGCTGGAACTCAGCCTATGCCTATATTCAGCACTATCTAGAACTCGTCTCCCGTTTCTAAGAACTTTAGAGCTCAAAGAACTGGACGAGGTGTCAAACGTACACAGCAAAACGTTCTTAAAGTTGGCAAAAAAAAAGTTGACGTTCTGAGTGACGAATTCTTCACATCAAATAAAATTGGCGTGATATCCGGTATAACATACATATCCTACCCTATATGAATCTGCATACAGGATAATTACAAGATTTTCAACAGTCTTTATACTCTCGCAACAAAGTTGCTAACTAAGAGTATTATAGTTTTGTTCACATAACGGTTGTTTGTAAGTAATAAAACTAAAAGAGTCAGATGTAGGGTTATATATACCAAAAATGCGTTAACCGACTAACAAAAAACGTCAAAAACACCAAATTTGACGGAAGAAATGGCAGAAGGAAGCTGCACCCAGGCTTTTTTTTTAAATTAAAAATGGGTGTGGCGTCGCCCACTTATGGACCAAAAACCATATCTCAGGAACTACTCAACCGATTTCAATGAAATTCGGTATATAATATTTTCTTAACACCCTGATGACATGTACGAAATATGGGTGAAATCGGTTCACAACCACGCCTTCTTCCAATATGACGCTATTTTGAATTCTATCTGATGTCTTCTCTGTATAATATATACATTAGGAACCAATGATGATAGCGGAATAAAACTTTACACAAATGCGGTATTTGAAAAATATGTAAATGACGGATAATGAAATCTCGATTATCACTTTATCATGCGAGAGTATAAAATGTTCGGTAACACCCGAACTTAGCCCTTCCTTACTTGTTTTCTGTTATAGTTGAAGTTCACACCGACATTGTGACTGTATTTAGCCTATTTTTACCATAGGCACATTGATGAGATATTTGCGTTTTTTTAGTCAAAAACAGTAAAAATTGCGATTATGTCAAAGCTATATACATATATAAATATATAAAGTAAATGTACCTGAAATGAAGTTATTAAATTATATTTAATCTATTCGCGAATGCAGACTGTCCACATTGCCGTTGGAGACTTATAAAACAGCTGTTGTTATTAAAAGTCCTGTTTTAAATATTTCCCATTTAATGAAAATAATGGACGCAATTTTTGAGTTGGGAAGCCGATGCATTGCTTTTAATTTATTTGTCTGTTTACATTTTTCCCCCTTTTTTAGGGTTGTTGTTTTAACGGTTATCTAGACCCCGTTAGGATGGTAAGGATTATCTAAGTTGTTGTCGACGTCATATAACGAGCCCAAGAAACGTGCTGTTTCGACGGGATCGGACCAAAGGGAAAAGTTTGTCAGATGAGTGGGGTTGGCGGGACATGCTAAGAGGTGGCCTGTGTTATGCGGAGATTCATTGCACGCAGAACACATGTGTGTTGGATATGTCGTGGTCTATTCTAGACAAGTAGGAGTTTAACCTGCAACAATATCGAGACCAAAACTGTGCTAGGGTCACTCGCGTTTCTCAAGGCAACTCGAGCTTTTCGTCTGCAATGGGTGGTGATTTGAAGGGAGTCGGTGAAGGTGTTGTTAGCTCTACGGTGAACTTCCGTCAGTACCTGTCGGAAGTTCGGTCGGCGTATTGTTCGATGTCGTCGACGTAATTGGGGAAATATCTCTTGATGTTGCTAGGAGACGGTTCCGCTCCATGCAGGTGACTGCAGGGCTGATATCTGCGAACACATCCCAGCAGGAACTGCTTGAAGAGGAGTTCATTATGCTCCTTAACCGGAAGCATAAGCGTCTCACTATGTAGATGTTCAATGGGAGACATCAAGAGGCATCTTGTCGTGGTCCGGAGTGCAGTTTTCTGACAGGTCTGCAGCTTCCTCGTCTGCGTTTCACTGCATCTAGGCAACCATATTCGTGCGGCGTAGTTTAGAACCGCTCAACCGATTGCCTTGTAAGTTGCCAACAACGTTTCTTTGTCCTTTCCCCATGTGTTGCCGGCTAGCGACTTTAGGATTTTGTTGCGGCTTTGTACTTTTGCGATAATAGCGGACGTATGAGTGAAGGAGCATAGACTATCAAAAGTTACACCTAAAATCTTAAGATTATTGTGTCGGAATCTTGACGCCATCGACGGCAATTTTAAGTCTGTCGCTGTGGATTTGGTGGGCGAGAGTGTTAGATTCCGTGCAGGGAAGAAACGAGAAACGTCGGAGAAATAACCGTTTATATTTGAATACATGCCATCGATTCCAATGCCCGACGTCAATATCGTGCAATAATCAGCGTACAAGGTTATGGAAACTCCCTCTGGTGGCTGTGAGAGTTTTGAGATATAGAAGTTAAACAGTAGCGGGGAGAGGACACCACCCGACAGAACCCCTTGTTTAATTCTTCTCAGCTTTGAGTTTCTATGGCATAGTTCATGGTCCACCTCTTCAGTCCTAAGAGGAGCGTAGTTTGTTCGATCTCCTGCAGTAGCGTTCTGTGACCGACTGTGTCAAAAGCTTTTGACAAGTCCAACGCTACGAGGATCGTCCTCTCACAGGGTGGTTTATGGTTGAAGCCACGAACTATCTGAGCCTTTATGACGCTAAGTGCTGTGGTGGTACTGTGCACTTTTCAGAATCCATGCTGGTGGTTGACTAGGCTTAGGTGGTGAGTGAAAGTCGGGAGTAGCAAGGCCTCAAGAGTCGTCACTACTGGGGAGAGGAGAGTTATCGGTCGATAAGATTCCCCATGTTGATTCCATCAGGGTGCGCAGTCTTTTAGCATTTTTGGCCGTCGGGTAACACATCGTTTGGTTTTGTCTACCGAAGGTGCAGTGTAAATTGCCGGCTAAAATGGCTCGCGCATTTCTTCGGGTTGGAAGAGGCATGTCCATCGAATTGAGCTTTAACTCGATCATCATGTCTCTTCGGATTAGACATAGGCTTGACAGTAGTCCAAAGCTTACTCACACCGGTGGAGATGTTACAGAACTTCAGATACTCTATCCGTTTCGTCCGCTTATGATGGTATAGCAATTGCCGAATCTCCAAATTCAAATTTCCTTATTCGGGGATCACAGGGATCGGCATGGCGTAAGGTGTCGCGCTCGTTAGCTAAAACAGCTGCTTCGGTTGGGAACTTAGGGAGGAGTTCCGCTATACTTCCAGCCGGGATGAAGCGAGAGGTAGCTGCAGCGATCACCTTGCGGGATCAATGTTCGCCAGGGATTACACCCATAGAAATGGAAAAAGCGGTGAAGGTGTTCTCAGCAAATTCTGTGAAGCCGACACAGTTAACTTTTTTAAAGTTAACGAAGGTGCAGTTGTACACAGAAAAAAGTCGAGAAGTTCTTTAATCAAGATAACTATGGGCAGATGGTTTGATTAGCATAGGTCACCAGCTTCTACTGTTTATCAGACCACTGTTAGCAATGGTAATATCGGGTGAGCTATTGCAGGTGCCCATATCTCCGGTGGGGGCTTCCTTATTCATTGCGCAGAATATCGAATCATTTATCTGATCCGCCAGCTACATCCCCCTACGATCATTTGACAGGCATAAATGCCAAATATCGTGGAGCGCGTAAAGTCGCCTAGTACCAAACGGGTTTCACCACGAAGTAGCGCACCTATATTCGGTTGATATCCTGTAGGGCAACATGTAACTAGGCAGATGTATTTTTTAAATATTTCGAGCTCGACATCGTAGGGAAACATCCCTGCGGTCGATGTCTTCATCGATTAGGGGAGTTAACAAGTCAGAATGGGTGCTATATTGCTAGTGTAAGCTGCTGGGGACCGTGGAGGTTCTCTGTTGGCCAATCGGGATGAGTGGCGGCGCAGTGCGCGAACTGGGTGCAGATTGCACAGCCGTAGAGGCTAATGTCGCAGTAGTGAGCTGGCAACATGGGGTACGTAACTCGTGGTGCACTCCCTATGTGTCTTAAGGCCTGAGCAGGTCTTAAGATGACTCCATCCATGACCGAGATGAAGTGTGGGTGGAGCCTTTTGGCGCAAACGCAGCAAAAAAAAATTCCTCCGGGCCCGGGTTGGACTCAATGCCGGCCCTTTGCCGGATAAAATCCGGGTCAATTCCGGTGCGTAGAACCAGCTATCGTGGGAATTGGGTCTTAATCAGCTGTAATAAATTTCACTATTGACAAACATATTGCGAGAAATCAGAGTAGCACAGCAAGATTTCAATTAGATTAAATTCAAACTCCTCAAGTCTAATTTCTGTAAGACGAAATTTTGACTGATTAAGTGTCGGTGGGAACATGGTATAAATCACTTATTGATAAATAGACGGCGATAGTGTAAAAGTTATCATTAGGTAAAAATACGCATAGAGGTTCATTGTGTCGAAACAAATCAACAAAGTATACAGCTGCCTGATGGGGAGAATCATACACCCTAATTACGGATGGGTAATGAGTTAAAGTTGCCATTATATGTGCGTTGTATACTCCAACTACTTTATTTGCAAAAAACAACAGATGCCAGTCTACTTGAGGCCGCATATAAAAACCCTTTACATTTTTGGCAAGTACTATTCAAAATATTTGGCAATATTGCTCATTTTTTTGCCAAATCGATGTCTACGATTTCCGTGCAGAGATCCATATTTGAACATTTAAAAAAAGCTTACTGCTTGGGGTCACGAAATTCGCTAAAAGCGGTACAAATTAAGGATTACAATTTGAGGGCATGCACCTGGAATGTCGGGTCCCTTAATTGGGAAGGTGACGCTGCTCAGGTGGTTGGTGTCCTCGTTAGAGTGATGGCTGATATCACCGCCGTCCAAGAAATGCGATGGACGGGGCAAGGACTGAGGCGAGTAGGAGCTTGTGAAATTTACTACAGTGGCCATATAACGGAGCGCAAATTTGGTGTGGGATTCGTGATGGGAGAGAGGCTCTGTCGCCCAGTACTATCATTCACCCCGGTGGATGAACGTCTAGCCACAATCCGCATCAAAGCGAAGTTCTTCAACATATCGCTTATTTGCGCCCACGCCCCGACGGAAGATATAGGAGATGTGAGCAAACATGCCTTCTATGAGCGCTTGGAGCGCACCTATGAGAGCTGCTCCCGCCACGATATCAAAATCGTGATTGGCGACTTTAACGACAGGTGGGTATCTTTGGGGCACCAGTCGGTAAATTAAGCCTCCACGACGAAACAACCCCAAATGGGTTGAGGCTGATCGACTTCGCCGGGGCCCGAAATATGGTTATCTGTAGTACTAGATTCCAGCATAAGAAATTACATCAAGCCACCAGGCTGGCTCCGGATCGAAACACCACCAACCAGATCCACCATGTTGTGATAGACAGAAGAAGACTCGGACCACTATCTTGTTGCAGCCAAGATTCGCACTCGTCTCTATGCAGCAAAAAACGCACGTCAATAAACACAAGAAAGGTTCGACGTCGAGAAACTGCAAACACAACAGACAGCCGAACAATTTTCTACTCGACTTACACGCCTACTCTCTGAGAGCACTCGTCAACAACTCGGTATAAGGGAACTGTGGGACGGCATTTCAAATTCCTTACCTACAGCTGCAACCGAAACCATTGGTTTTCGGAAGGTGCAAAATAACAGCTGGTACGACGAGGAGTGCCGTGTCGCAGCGGAGAGAAAACAGGCTGCCCACCTCGCAACGTTACGATGGACCACTACACGTGCGGGATGGGATAGATACCGAGAGTTGAAGAGGGAAGCGGGACACATTTGCAGACAGAAGAAGAAAGACGGCTGCGAAATGCGTGAGTACGAAGAGCTTGATATGCTGGCCGACAGAGGTAATGCTCGAAAATTCTACGAAAAAATGCAGCGGCTTACAGAAGGTTTCAAGACCGGAGCATACTCTTGTAGAACCCCCAAAGGTGATCTAGTGACCGATGCCCAGAGCACAGTTAAATTATGGAGGGAACACTTCTCCAGCCTGCTGAATGGCAGTGAACGCACAACACTAGGAGAAGGAGAACCCGATTCCCCAATCGATGACGATGGAGCAGACGTTCCATTACCCGACCATGAAGATGTTCGAATAGCAATTGCCCGCCTCAAGAACAACAAAGCGGCAGGGGCCGACGGACTGCCGGCCGAGCTATTCAAACACGGCGGCGAAGAACTGATAGGGGGCATGCATCAGCTTCTTTGTAAAATATGGTCGGACGAAAGCATGCCCAATGATTGGAATTTAAGTGTGCTATGCCCAATCCATAAAAAAGGAGACCCCAAAATCTGCGCCAACTACCGTGGGATTAGCCTCCTCAACATGGCATATAAGGTTCTATCGAGCGTATTGTGTGAAAGATTAAAGCCTCCCGTCAACAAACTGATCGGACCTTATCAGTGTGGCTTCAGACCTGGAAAATCAACAACCGACCAGATATTCACCATGCGCCAAATCTTGGAAAAGACCCGCGAAAGGAGAATCGACACACACCACCTCTTCGTCGATTTCAAAGCTGCTTTCGACAGCACGAAAAGGAGCTGCCTTTATGCCGCGATGTCTGAATTTGGTATCCCCGCAAAACTAATACGGCTGTGTAAGCTGACGTTGAGCAACACCAAAAGCTCCGTCAGAATCGGGAAGGACCTCTCCGAGCCGTTCGATACCAAACGAGGTTTCAGACAAGGCGATTCCCTACCGTGCGACTTTTTCAACCTGCTTCTGGAGAAAATAGTTCGAGCCGCAGAACTAAATGGAGAAGGTACCATCTTCTATAAGAGTGTACAGCTGCTGGCGTATGCCGATGATATTGATATCATCGGCCTTATCACCCGCGCCGTTAGTTCTGCTTTCTCCAGACTGGACAAGGAAGCACAGAAAATGGGTCTGGCAGTGAACGAGGGCAAGACGAAATATCTACTGTCATCAAACAAACAGTCGTCGCACTCGCGACTTGGCACTCACGTCACTGTTGACAGTCATAATTTTGAAGTCGTAGATAATTTCGTCTATCTTGGAACCAGCGTAAACACCACCAACAATGTCAGCCTAGAAATCCAACGCAGGATAACTGTTGCCAACAGGTGCTACTTCGGACTGAGTAGGTAATTAAGAAGCAAAGTCCTCTCTCGACAAACAAAAACCAAATTCTATAAGTCACTCATAATTCCCGTCCTGCTATATGGTGCAGAGTCTTGGACGATGTCAACAACTGATGAGTCGACGTTGCGAGTTTTCGAGAGAAAAGTTCTGCGAAAGATTTATGGTCCTTTGCGCGTTGGCCACGGCGAATATCGCATTCGATGGAACGATGAGCTGTACGAGATATATGACGACATTGACATAGTTCAGCGAATTAAAAAACAGCGGCTACGCTGGCTAGGTCATGTTGTCCGGATGGACGAAAACACTCCAGCTCTGAAAGTATTCGACACAGGACCCGCCGGGGGAAGCAGAGGAAGAGGAAGACCTCCAGTCCGTTGGAAGGACCAAGAAGGACCTGGCTTCGCTTGGAATATCCAATTGGCGCCACGTAGCGAAAAGAAGAAACGACTGGCGCGCTGTTGTTAACTCGGCTATAATCGCGTAAGTGGTGTCTACGCCAATTAAGAAGAAGAAGATTTATCATATTACGTTTTGTAAATCTAATATCTATAAATATCTGGATTTTTTTTCCAAAAACTCAATAATTAAAACCTTTGTGTTTTATACTTACAATGTTTTCCCCTATAGAAATAAAGATAAATCAATTCGACATTATAAGATACCTTGATTTCTTAACTTACATTTCAAATCTGTGAGCGACTATCTCCTTGCTTTCTTTCTGATAGCAAAACCGATAAAATTTGTTTCCGTGACACCCAAAACAAATTCTGTTTCGAATATCAAAGCAATAATATTTGAATTCATGATACCTACTACTTTTTTTGATCGGTTTTAAATCGGATTCCGCCAACTATCAGATTCCACAACACTCCTGATTCTCTCATTTTTCTGCAGAGCACTGATAAAATATTTAACCATAACAGACATACAGGTGGAAATAAATGCAATACTGAACTAAAAAAAATACAGAACTTTTTAATTCACTCACAATTTCTATTTTTCTTTCATTCATAGTCATGTTGAAAAATTGCTTTATATGTAAATATTCCAGGTAATTAAAGAAATGATCAGTAAAACTTTATAAATTTTAAAATTTTAAGAGACCGTTATTTATGACATATTAATACAATTTAAACTGGCTTGTTAATATTACAAACAAATTATTATTCAATTGAGTGATTATGATCATTTCAGACAGTTAGTAAGTTAACCTATTTAAAATAAATTTATAAAGTTATCAACAAAGCGCTGAATATTTCATTCAAATCATTCATACAAAAAATGGTTCATGCTGAAATAAATAATACTAAAATAAGACAGCGTCATCTTCTATGGAACCCTCTTTCTTTCATAGAGATTTAGTAAAGATGTTTACATTAAATGATTTCCGTTAGAAAAAACAGTATGTATTGGTTTGCTTGTTTTTATGATGTTAAAAATATATTAATCAGTGTAAACAACGTACGAGGAGTTGGAATCAATTTCGTTCATTTCAACTTTTATAAGATTTTGAGTAGCTAACTGCGCTGGGCTGCTGGAATCATTATTAATATTACTGCAATTACCACCGAGAGAACTTCGTCTATAATATGATGAGGATATAATTAAATGAAGGTATACTAAAAAATATATTTACTTAGTTTTAGCGTGTGTTAAAATATGTGATTTCAAGTTTGTAGACTGCGCAAACTTTTTGTTACAACCATCGAAAGGACAAACGTATGGTCGATCGCCCGTATGAATTCGCACATGAGTTCTGTAAAACAAAAACGAAAAACAATACATGTATTTATTTATTAATGTGAGAAAATATAGAATGATGTATAGTTTTATTTACTTCTGGTCCATATTCATGTTAACAGAATGCCCGCTCCTATTTTTACTAAAGTATGGAAAAAGATTGCTTTTTCAAATACTCGAAATTTTACCATTTATAGGCCTCCTAGGAAAAAGTAGGGCCCGTTTGAAAACATAATGAAAGTGTCTTACAAACACAACACAAACTACAGTCTGTAAACTATATAGTACAGTGTCTCACAGCCCAAAATGATGCAGCACTGATATGTAGTAGCACTTGACAAAAAAAAAACAATTTCATCTTAAAAAAAATGAAAAATTTAGCTATTTTGTTATTTGATATAAGCATGTTTTTTCTTGTAAAACACAAAATCAACTCAAATTTATTTTTTTTTTTTTCGGAAACGGTTAGCAAAAATTCACACACTTGCAGAAAATCAAGCTCACAGCAAAAGTGATGCACTGAAGTTTACCGTTAGTGGCGACGGCTTGGCGGGAATTTCCGAATGTCAGCTATTATGTGACATTAAAATAACTGAATTAGAAACAATATTTGATAGTTTTTGCATTCAAGTGTCGACATTTACACAGTGCAGATCAAACTGGGTCGTCAAACAACAGTTGAAGTGCGCGAATTAGTTTTAAAACATTATAAAGATGGCAAAAGCCAACGAAAAATCGCAGAAGCAGTGAAATTGAGCCACGGAACTGTTCAACATATCATTGAACGCTACATTCGTGAAAATCGTGTAGAAAATAAAACTAAAAAGGCCCATAATAAAATTTTTATTGAAGTTTATTCTGGTTGGATAGTTCGGAAAATACGGGAAAACCCTCATTTAAGTGCTCCAGCATTGACAAATGATGTGGAAAAATATCTCGGAAAGAAGTGCCACCCGGAAACCGTGCGAAGAATCCTTAGAGAAGCTGACTTCAATGGACGCACAGCTCGTAATAAGCCATATATCAGCGCAAAAAATCGAAGTGCACGACTAAAATTTGCTAAAGAGCATTTATGTAAGGATAAAAGCTTCTGGACTAGCGTAATTTTTGCAGATGAAAGTAAATTCAACCTTTTTCGATTAGATGGTAAGAGCTACGTATGGAGAAAGCCAAATACAGAGCTTCATCCACAGAATTTGCGGAGCACTGTAAAACACGGTGGAGGGCATGTAATGGTGTGGGGTTGCATGTCCTCTGCTGGTGTTGGAAATTTGGCTTTCATTGACAGTACTATGGATAAAACTATGTATTTGAATATCTTGAAAGCAAATTTGTTACAAAGTGCCTCAAAATTAAATATTAGAGAAGGTTTTCGATTCTACCAGGACAACGATCCAAAGCATAAATCAGGCGTTGTCCAAAGTTGGCTTATTTGGAACTGCCCACATGTGGTACAACCGCCAGCACAATCTCCAGATTTAAATGTTATTGAGAATCTGTGGTCAGTTTTGGAGCGAGAGATTCGAAAATATGAAATTCGAAATCCGGCTGATCTGAAAACTGCTTTGGAAGTTGAATTGAACAAAATATCCACAAACTACACAAACAAATTGGTAGAATCGATGCCTAGACGCATGAAAGCTGTCATAGATAACAAAGGTTATCCTACGAAGTATTGATCAACCGAAAATTTAAGTTTTGTTAAAACAAAATCTATTTATTTATTTATGTATTTGCTTATTTAGAGATTGCATCATTTTCGCTGTGAGGTAAAATTTAAGGCTGAATTCATTTTTTTGTTTTTATTAAATGAAATAAGTGTAAAATGTGAGTTTTAAAAATAATATTTAAAAAAATACATCTTATCTTTTTATTTTTTATTAAGCATGCTTTAAAATTTCTCAGATGGCTGCCTCATTTTGGCTGTGATCCACTGTATATAAATAATCAGCACAACGAACTGAATCAATTTAGCCATGTCAGTTTGTTTGTCAGTCTGTGTGTATATATGCCAACTAGTCACTCGGTGTTTGATATATCGATCTAAAATTTTGCAATGGCCTTTTCTCCTAAACAGCTGCTAATTTGTCGGATACATTGCTATCGGATGAATATAGCATACTAGTCTAAAGCCGCGGCTCTGTTCGCTCTTTGTGGTCAAGGATATCATTTATTGTGATAACAATATAATGGAATAGTTAAATTGGCAATCTACATTTTTATTGACATCGTAAATCACTTAAGGAATAGTACATAGTACATAAATATGTATGATGTAACAACATCTTCACAGCCTCTGCATCTGCATTGTATATCGTTACACATATATATGCTTCTTGTTATAGTGAATAATAGTGCAGGAGTAGGGCAAAGGAGGGCGCGTCTCACGCCCTATATCTAATCTTATGGTAATGTTTTGTCCAAAATTCATCAAATGTAATTGCAAAATCGACGGCTAAAACCCAGACAGTACACGTAAGAAAACACAGACTTCATCGTTCCTTTTAAATATTGCATTGTTCTGTGCAATGCTTCAACAATATTTGTCAGCTATTATCATATTATCTCAAGTTATGATTCAACCTTTTCTTATTCAGTTACAACTATCACTATAATTCATATATAGTATATAGTATGTGTAGGTAAACAAAAACCCCTGTACCCTGCCAGTAGCTGTGTGATTTTATTTTGTATTAAAAACAAAAATTAAAATGATTCTTACATGAATATTGGACACATGCTTATGCTTTGAAATACAATTTTTTTATTTATGAATTGTTGTGACTTTTAACATAAAACGATAGAAAGTAAGCTATGCCCGTCCCGAGGTTCCAAGCTACCTCATCACCAATTTTCAGCGAAATGAGTTATAAATACAGACCGAAATTGCGAAATAGAGGGTGATTTTGCAAAAAAAGGCCATCGTAAAGACCTTCTTCAGGACTAAAGGAATACCGGTACATATTTTCGTCTTTCCGTGCTGTGGTTCTGGCGCTTCATTTTTATATATAAGATAGTTCATATACCAATTGACCGATAAAAATTCAGTACTTGTTTGTACAATTTTTATAGTTGACAAAATATCTTCACGAAAATCAGACAGATTATTGCCCGAGCCTACGGTTTCGAAGAAATCATAGCACTATAACATATAGCTTCCACACCAACTGACCGGTGAACACTAAGTTCTTGTAAACAATCTCTTGTACATCGTTTACCCATAGGGATGACGAAGTCTCGTTGCGGTCATGTTTGTTTACGCATATAGTATGTGTCAAATTTTGTCAGTGCATTTAGTAAGGTTTACCATTTCATTATGTTGTTTCTCTTTGGTAAAATGATTGGAAATGGTCCAAGAATATTTCGCAAATTTACGTTCTCCGAAATTTGTATTCTCAAAAATTGACCGTTTGGTGCGAATTGTGGTATGGCAGCATCATCGGGTCTGACGACCTTGAGGCAGGAAATGCCGTTAACATTTGATGAAATCGACGCGAACCATCTCTAATTTAAACACGACGGTGCGCAGCTTAATATTTCACGTCTATACATGGACACTTTGTGGGCAAAGTTTGGTGAATAAAGACCAAGATCTGTGAATTTAACGCCTCTAGATTATTTTCTCTGGAGGTATGTTAAATCGTCTCAAAAAACTCGAAGCCGTAATGCTGAACGATTTTTCTTGGCTTCATTTTAGCTGACCAATTCGGTTCGATACCTTAATTATCACCTAGCTGAATTATATTGATTATTATGAACAACCCTTATGTTAACAAAACTATTACAATATTGAACAACATATTGAAAAAATAATATTTTTGCAAAATCACTGTTTACCTTAAATTAAAATCCAACGAGAAACGCTTTCCACAACCTTCAAATGTGCACTGAAATGGCTTTTCTCCAGTATGTACCAGCTGATGGCGCTTCAGTTTTGAACTTTCAACAAAAGCTTTTCCACACTCGGCACAGACATGAACCCGCGGGCCGTGTGTATGCAAATGTTTACGCATTGCTGAATTATCACGAAAAAACTTGTAGCATCCTTTTTGAGGGCAAGCAATACGTTTTTCGCCAGGGCCGTTGCAATTACTTTCTGATGCCGCCGTATTTATTTTGTTACTATAGCTTAAGGGCGGTGGTGAAGTTGAAACAACTTGTGGATTTTGTTGCACGACAACACTTACTGGCAAAGCGTTTGATAAGCTACCACTATCCATACTAGCCACAGTAATAACAGCGGTATTAGCAGGATGAATAAGTGGTGCGGCCAATACAGCAGTTCGCGAAACTGGCAAAACTACATTTTTGGCATTTTCTTCATCTGACGTTACATAAGTGTCCGTCTTATTATTTGCTACAGTCTTTTTAAATCTTAATTTATTGTCTACGTTGCTAGGTCCAGCATATTCCGATAACTGCGGATGAGGAGATATATCTAACCCTATTATTGTAGATGCATTTGTGTCACATCTATCATCTGTAGGATTTGACGCATCTCCAGAATCGACTGTATTCCGAACCAAAACTTGGGAGGAGTGCAGCTCGTGTTGCTGTATGATTAGTTGCCTATGCAATAAGTGCTCTTGTTGGAAGTCATTACTATTGATAGTAGACACAAATCCCTGTACAGGATCAGGAATGTTACAGTCTTCATCCACTTTTTGTTCCTCACAAGATATAAAATCTTGATAATCTGCCTCTTGATCTGGATTGGAAATGTCGTCGTCGGAATTACCGGAAGCCCACATGGTTACACTAAATTCTCCTTCCATCGTTTTTATTTGCACTTGCTTCTGCTCCCAACGACGTGGTTTAGCAGGTTCCTCCATTATTTCTACAGGTTTGTAGCATATAGTATTACACGTACTTGTGGTTACCCCGCCAGCGGAATGCAATTGTGGCAGTTCATATTTATTAATGTACTTTTGACGTTGATTAAATAATGCCACATTGTTCCTAAATTCACCTCTATGATTTTGATCATCATGTTGTGCACCTATCGAACTCATTTGATCACCTACATTACTGCTCAATGTAAGTGGGTTGAGTTGCTTAATTACAGGCCCTCGTTTCCTAAAAATGTACTTGCTATTATTTAACAAAAAATCTATGGTTATAAAACAATCTTACCGTGTAGATATTACTGTTAGTGGGCTAGGAGTTGCAAGCATTGGTACAGTTGATTCCACAAACAGATTACTATTTAAAGAGTGGTCGTTTGCAGTTATCTTATGATTATTGGGCAGGTGGGAATCAGAATGTATCACTATACTTTCACTTTTAAATACTAGAAAATTAAAATAAAAACATCATTAATTTAACCACATTTTTAAAATAAAATACATGCTTGTAATTAAAATGTTAAAATTAAATTCAATTCAGATACATTACGGTTGCCTAGATTTAACTATCTTTATAAATCAGTGGTACAAAAGAAAAACGCTTTGGGATATTAATGAAATTCTTTATTCCTGTGAAAGTATATTCGATGTCATTATGAATGGAACTCAATTTCTTTTGCATGGCCACTACGAGCACGCTTGCAGAAGTCCAGACACTAATTTTCGGTTGATACTGCTGCAATTTCACGTTCGATAATCGTCGCTGGCTTGTTAGCGTAGACCATAGACTTGACGTAGCCCCACACGAAATAGTCTAGCGGTGTCAAATCGCACGGCCAAGGCGGCCAATTGACTGGGCTATTTCGTGAGATAACAAGTTCAGCTTAACTTGGTTTTCAATAAATCGATTGTGACATTCGCTGTGTGGCTTGTGGGGCCGTCTAGTGGGAAGGAACCACATATTGTTCAAGTCCATATCATCTAATTCAAGCCAAAAATATTCGGAATCATTGAGCAGTAGCAATTCCCATTCACAGTAACTTGCCGGTATTTATCGTCATGGAAGAAGTGCGGCCCAATGACGCCGCCCAAACTGTAATTTTCGGAATGCAATGGTGACTCATGGAGTACTTGTGGACTGCTGCCTGACCAATAACGCATACTTTGATTATTGACGAAGCCGTTCAGCCAGAAATGAGCCTCATGATGAGATGATTTTTCGACGAAAATTTGGATAATTTTCCAGCTGTTGCTCAGCCCTATTCATGAACATACGATGACTCATTCTGTTGGCCAAGCTGTTTCTACCGTCAATGTGATCTTGTAAGGATGTAGGCCAAGATCTTTTCGTAAAATTCGCCACAACGACGTTACAGAGGTGCCCAACGCTTGAGAACGATGTGTGAGAAACCGATTTGGGTCTTCTCGATTCTACGGGCACTTCTTTGTCTCACTGGCATGTGAACATTTTGTACTGTGTCTGTGGATATCAATTGTTCCACTAGACGCTCAATAGTTGATCTGATCGGACGACTATGACTATAAGTTGGATGTAGCGCTCTTAAAGTTGAGACCACTGACTCCGAATTTCGGCAGTAAATTTTAATAATTTGGACTCGTTGGATCGTATATCTTGTGGCAAAGGTGAGATTTTTAGCTTCATTTAACCAAAAAAAAGGAAGGTAAGTTGAATAAAAGTTACAGCTGTTCAAAAATGAATGAGAATGAAAAAATTCGCTATATTTTGAAATTTTTGAATAAAAAAGGGAAGAACTCCACGCAAGCCACCAATGAAATTTGTGAAATTTACGACGATGTGGTATCAGTTCGTGTAACGCAACAATGGTTCGGTCGCTTCCGTTCTGGAAATTTCGATTTACACTGATGAAAGTTTCAAGCTGATGGAATATCTCTAACGGAAAAATGGCAAAAAGCTAATAAAAGGGACGCCTGGCAACGTTTAATTATAACCGGGTTAGATGTAATATTAACATTTTTATTCCACACTACGCGAAAATAGTCTTTGTAAATCAAACTGCACTGAGGTGGTGTGAACTTGAAAATTGTTTTAAGCGTCGAGTCCTGATGATGCTGTTTGCAAATGGAATTTTAACCACGTTAAATTACATTATAACAATTTCTATATACATTAAGTAACTCAAACAACAATAAAATTGACATCATGCACTTGGCGCGTGAGTCCACCCAGAATACGTTGGAACATGACACCCGTCAAGTGTAATTTTGAAAGTAAAAATTTTTATGAATAGCCACAATTTTTCTCCATCATATATAAGGGCATTTTTCTATTACTTCAATTGTATTTCCTGTTGTTTGGTAAGTTTACTTCATTCGGTCTGAATATTAGCTATACGTGTCTATTACAGCGTGAGAATTTAACTTAATTTTCAGGAAAGATAGAAATTAAACAACTTGTGATTGTACACCTGGTGGAGGAGTCTTTATTGCGATAGAACGAGTGATTGAAGCTGACCTTATCTTATAAATTGTTATAACTTTGATTCAATTATAGGATGTATCTATCCACCACCACAATGTGCATATAAGGCATAAGGTCCTCATTTCCACTAGCTATCTTACCTGAGAAAAAAATTTAAATTGCCAGACTCGTCGTCACAGGTAATTACAATATACCAAGCAGACCATAAAGGACTACAAAACCTCTGCTTCTTCATTCTAGACATCAGCATTCAGACTACACAAGACTTAAAATACTCTTAATAACCAATTATATACTGTCGACTCTATTGTTGATAAAATCAAATACTTACACAAGATAATAAATACTTGATGGTATCTCTCTATATGTTCCTTTATATACAAATAAGTTGAGTAATTATCCATGTTGGTTCTCCAGTGAACCAATACATAAAGTCAAATTGAAAAAAAAGCTTATTTAACATAAAACATTTTTCCATCTCGGATGTGAATGTAAAGAACTTAGTCACGCAAGTGGGAAAAGTTCTATGATTGCCATTCACTTGGGAGTGGCCGGAAACGATTCTTTTACATATGGCTAAAGCAGCTCACGACTTCCAGTCCTAGACCAAGTATTATCTGGGTAGTCAAAGAACATCTGTTTGAAGGCGAGCTAAAGTGAGAAGGTGAATAATGGACCGTCTATATCCACTTTAGTAAAGCATGCGATAGAGTTAGTGGATCCAACTTTATCTCAGATTACATAATCTATGCTGGGGATCCGAAAATTTTTAGAACGATCACAGATAACTCATACTCAATCCATTCAATGAGAGGCTTCGTTACCGGAACCTGCAGGGATTTTCCCAACGCTCGACCGCTAATTAGTCTGTATTACTCACTTGTCCAGCCCATACCGGAATATGACTCGGCCATTTGGTATCCATATACAGATACTCTGATAAATTGTGTTGAAAATGTACAAAAAAAATGTGCAAGGCCCTAACTTATCACCGCGTTCAACCAGCACAAGACAACTGAACGGTGGAAAATCGATAATAGTAATAGATCTCGCCGTCAAATTGCTAACCTAGCCTTCTTCTAGAAAGAAGTGAGTGAATATTGATTCGCCTGAGATCCACTGTAGTTTTGAGTTTATACATATCGTTATATATATCGTTGAGACGCAAACGCCTACTTACGACAATCGAATCGTCCAAAAACAATGAGGCGAACGGACCGCACAATCGCTTCACTATCATAGCCAATTAACTAAACAACAAAACTGGACTTCTACGGGGATCTCCTTGTATCTTCATCTCTGACACGAAATATAAGCTGGGATGATGGAGTCATATGTAGAAGTTCACGCAAGTGAGGAAGTTCACTTGGGAGTGGCCAGAAAGTATTCTTTTACATAAGGCTCAAGCAGCTCACGACTTCCGGTCAGCCACATAAGTATCCTCTGGGTAGCCAAAGAAAATCCGTTTGAAGACGAGCTTAAGCGAAAAGGCGAAACATTTCTTCCACAGTGGAAAGGAATATATATCAGTGCGCTGAATGAAAAGGAATATAAAGCCTCGGAAAAGAACTTTTGATGACGACGATGGCAAAGGAATTAAAGATAACGATTAAAGGGCATGCAACTGGAATGTCCGGTCCCTTAGTTGGGAAGGTGCCGCTGCCCAGCTGGTTGATATCCGATGGACGGAACAAGGACTGAAGCGAGAAGGCCCTTGTGGCATTTGCTACAGTTGCCATATAAAGCAGCTCAAATTCGGTGTGGGATTCGTAGTGGGAGAGAAACTCCATCGCCGAGTACTGACATTCACCCTGGAGGGTGAAAGTCTAGCCACAATCAGCATCAAAGTCAAAATCGGGCTTGGCGACTTTAACGCCAGGGTGGGCAAGGAAGGTATATTCAGCAGTCGGTAAATTCAGTCTCCACGAGGAAACATCTCCAAGTGGGTTGAGGTTCATCCACTCGGACGGCTGTGTAAACTGACGTTGAGTAACACCAAAAGCTCCGTCAGGATCGGCAATGACCTGTCCGAGCCGTTTGAGACCAAACGAGGTTTCAAACAAAGCTACTCTTGCGACTTCTTCAAACAGCTGCTGAATAAAATAATTCAAGCTGCAGAACTTAATGGAGCAGGTACAATCTTTTATAAGAGTGTACAGCTGCTGGCGTATGCGTATGACGTAGTTATCAAGAATGCAGTGGATATGATTTGTAGAGGGTAGAATTCAACATATAAACATCACATAACAGACAAGTTATCCTGCCGATCGGCACAAAACGCCATTTACAAAAAAGCGATACGGCAAGTACATATATAATTTAATTAATTAATTAAGGTCCGCTTTGCTGTAAACAAACTTGAAATGCTATACATATTTACCTTTGTATCGAGAGGGCTATAAATGAAAGTTATTAAATGCGAACATTAAGCGCTCGCCAACTTGTTTCCGCTAAGTACTCGTTTTTCTTTGAATCCAACTTTTTTTTTGAAATGTTAGATGTTGAAAATATCTCTGAATATATATATATATAATATATAAAAAAATATATATATATAGATATATATATATATATATATAAATATATATAAAATAAATATATATATACATATAATCAATAAATAACTATATATATATATTTTATATATGTACATATTACACGATTCTTAATATAGATATTAATTTCAATAATTTTATAAGACAACAATTCAAAAGGTGGTATTTCACATTAGCAGTAGGCTGAGCTTGTAATAAATTAGTCTAGTTAAAATGTGTTATTTACCGTCTTCGATATTTTGCATCACAATATCCTGAGGATCTTCATTTTTTGAAGCAACTTCTTCTTCATATTGATCACTTCTGACTAGAATTCCAAATTGTGGGTATCCAACACTAACTGCATTTACATTAATATTAGTGAAGTGTTCACGATCGATTACTTCCTCCATTGAATCGGTCTGCTCCACCTCACAGAGTATGTTTGACTGGGACATCCTGATAGTATTTTTTGACTATTTTAAGTTTAATTTTTTAACAACAATCTTCAAAGAACCACAAGTTGTATACATAAGTTTGATGTAAAATTTGATTATCCTCCTTTTTAATCAAATGAAATTCCTGAGTTCTGGAGCTTGACTAATTTAGACGATCATTTTGAATTGATGAATATTTCTGTGGTTCCATTAAGTTTTGCTACTAAAAGAATAAAATTTAAGTAATTTTTTCATTTTAATGTGAATATTTTTAAAACGGGTAATTAACTTAAATAAGAGTTTATTAAAAGCTATAAAAATATAACAATATTTCTTAAATTTAATATTTAAATTTATATTTCTCAGAAATTTATTTACTAAACATCGTTTTAAATATTTATCCTTTAAAAACCTTTCACAAGAATAAAAGAAACAAGCAAACAGTAGCCAATTACTAATTATGATTCGTCTTATATGAATTTGAGAAAAAACCTCTAGTCTAGCTAAAACAGAGGTGCATATACAATCTCCTCTTCCTGGTAACATGTTTTGCATATAACACTGGGGGAGAGGGTGCATATCTACTCCTGCCATTACTAATGAGGTACCTGGCGGTAGGTTTAAAACGCCAGAGTTAGAGCTTTACCTATAAATAAACTCAACATGGAGGACTAAACAGATGGAAAGCGGTCTGGGATATCAGCCTACACGTCGCACATAGGAGCATTTTCCTTTAAAACCCAGACAAAAGTGAGAATTACAAACTTCAGCAATGCTACTCAAAATTGATTTTTTTTAGTACGTAAGTAACCATAATACAATGAACCGATTGAATGAATAACCTTCGGTCCGCTATATTGCCACACAAGTAGTCGGAAGAAAGACTTTGTTCAGTATGCAAGTCCTTATTCGCGATACTCTCTATTGATCTTTATTTATTTTGTTTTTTTTTTTGGTAAAACGATGAATCATCAAAAAAACTAAAACACAATTTTTTTAATTTTTTAAAAATTAGTGTTTTTGTTAAAGTGTCGGGGGAGGTCGAGCTATAAATTATTTTTTTTACTAACCCACAGAGTTTCTACTTAACAGATAAGCTTAAACATTTTCCCAGTTTTTCCCCCCTTTAAGTGGGGAGCTTGCTTTAGAAGCTTCAAAAATTTGATTTTTTTTGCTTAAATCTCTTTAAAAATAATCTAAGAATATGTACCCAAAGTTATAGATGGGAACTCGAAATATTTTCGAAGCTAGAAGAAAAATAGTGACTGAGTGTCTAGCAGATATATGTATGAGCGCTTGGGCAGAAAGCGCAAACTTTGGCGCGCGATTTCTCAGTTTTTCATTTTTACGATTTTTCTTAATTGGCGGGCAGGATAGAAAACAAACTTAACGTCGTATGGAATTGGGGCAAACTTTATTATCTTTGGCATTAAATTATCTTTTATTTAAACTAAAAAAACTAAGAAAAATCAAGTTTCAACATATTTTTAAACATAAAGTTAAATTTTTTTCGTCAAAAACACCTTTTTTTTCAATTTATAAAAAATTTTAAAATTTTACACTCTTTTTTGTGGATTTTTTTAGTTTAACTAGAAGATAAATTATTAAAAAATATGAATCTCTTTTTTAATTTTTTGTTTCCGACATAAATTGCGACCTGCATTCTGCCCGCCATTCGACAAATGCACATGCGAGATGTATCGGGCAATTGCTTCCCAAAGGAAGAATATAAAAGATTTCGTATACAAAAAATTTATGAATGATGCTTAAACATATAATTATAAACCCTAAAAATTTCGATTTAACCAATTATTTCTTTCCTTCCCAAAAAACTCCTCAAAAAAAGGGCGTTAAATTAGGTTGGTCACTTGCATAAAAAGAGTACAGGTTTATTTATTTTTTTAATTAAATACTCAAGTCCTGCTAAATTATTCTATACGGGTGGTATATAGATGATATAAGGGAGCTCAATCGGAGCCGGTGTGAAATCCCATATTTCGGGACCCGACTGACCGATTTTGACAAAGTTTGGAACGTAACATTCTTTTCATATTCCTATATCACTCTGTGAAAATAAGCAGAATCGGACTACAACCGCGCCTACTTCCCATATAACACAATTTAAAATTCCATTTGATTCTTTCACTTTCCAGTATACAAATAAAGAATTAATTAATATAACGGAATAAAATTTTTCTGTAATAATTCCCTTAAAGTAAGCCACCTTTTGACCAATAATTGTCCAAATCCAAACAAAACTGTTCAAGCCCCTAGGTACCGAATATGTGGATCCGATACCAATAGTTGACTTTTGACCGAAAATATTGTTCAATGTGTGAGATATGAATTGAATTGAAATTCACACAGAATCCTTTTCTGGCAATAATATTTCAATGTGTCAAAAATGGGTTGAATCGGGTCAATACTTTCCTGGGCCCCCATATACCTAATATAAAAATTTTAGAACTTCTAGGTCACTTTATGCTGTATATATCCGCCAATATTTGAGTAATCTCAATGAAAATTGCAGAACAAGTTTTATTCATAACAGTGTATCTTTGCGCTTATAATAGATACAATTGCGCCAAAACTTGAACCCTCCCCCCATATACATAACTATTACAAAGATTTTCGGACATCCACTTGACCTTGCTCCATATGATCGGTGATTGTACGTAAGGTACCTAAATGAAACCGAGGGATAATTTTTTTGAGTAAGTGGCATATGAGTAGTATGTGGGATGAGCAAAAATAGATTAAATCTGCTCGGCACTACCCTCTACTAAAATATATTCTATATAAAATGTTCGGTTGCACCCGAACTTAGTGCTTCCTTACTTGTTGAAGTTATACTTCTTATACGAGTTCGGAAAAGGTTGCAATAGATTCAGGTTGCGCAACCTTGCTCAATATGAATCTAACGCAACCTTGTCTGCGAAGATGTTCGAGCAGCAAGCGAAGCGGTGACAATCGGCGATCGTTTGTTCGTTTCTTTCGGCACAGCTCGGCTTTTCTACCAACAACACAATGTAGCCATGCTTATGCTGTTGTTGTTTTTTTAGAACAATGTTTCAATTTTTGGTTGGTGACATATTCACATGTGTGCGCATATGTATGTTTGTATGCTTGTGCATTATTGAAGTTATGCTTCTTTTTCTTTCGTTTGTCTTTCATATCTGCGAATTCTCAACTATTTTGCGTATCTTTTGGTCATGAAATACTCTGCGTTGGCCTAATTTTGTTTGAAAAAATTAAGGCTATACTTTACAAATGGATCATTTCTGTAGTTAGAAATCTTCATTTTTCGTTGTCACATTTTTAGAATTTCTATGGAAATCGATTGTCACCGCGCTGTAGGTACAAACATGCGTAAATATGTATGTATGTATACGTATGATCGTGAATACATATCGACGCAGATTTTTGCGAGAAGCACCAGAGAGTTGTGCAATTTATGATTTTTGGCCTTTGCCATCGTCGCGAAAAGACGACTTGTTGGCAAAGGCATGCTCGGGGAGATGTTACGGCCTTGTTTTTATGAATGAAGCGATTGTCATTTCCATATTCGGCATGAATGTCACCCCTTGCCGCTGTAGCAGCTTCGTACACATATGTTTGTTTATACGTATGTTGCATTATTTGTTTGGATCGCTTGTGGAATTTGCAATGTATGCAAATATATGTACATATAAGTATACATGAATGTATGAACATGCAAGTCAATGCGCGCACATGTAATAAGTATATTGATAAGTGATAAAAATATGATTTCAATTTCTGAACGCGCACATGCGTATACATACACTCATATGAGCATGTGCAGATACACAAGATAGGATAGAAGATGTATGCCTTTTAACATCGTATACTATACAAAAAAATATTTTTCTTAGTAATAGAAATTAAATTTATCACAGCAATATACATAATATACATATACATAATATTGTTGACTAATAACAATTGGATTGGCAAAAATTTTAATGTTTTGATTTTAAATTGATTTTACAGCGGAAAAAGACAGTGTAGCCCGTGTTTCAAGAGGGAAAACAGCACAATATTATCGTGAATACCGAGCACGAAAGAAAGCAGAGCGGGAAAAGGAGAAATTGGAAATGATAGCTGGCAGTCAAACGAAGAAGAGGAAAACAGCTGCGGAATATCAGAGAGCGCGTAAAAAAAGATTCAACGTTTGCTGCTCCATCAATCTCTGCGGGAGCATTTATAACTACTGATGAATCAACGGCCGTCAATTCACCGATAACTGCTGAGCCTTCAACGCGTGTTGATGGATTACAAAAGAGAGATGATTACGCTGCATATTCACTTCCGCAACGAAGAGACAGAACTACTTTTCTAGTCAAAGTTCCTTCATTTAGACTTTGCTTTATTCTTCATTTGATGTGGATAATAAATTTATAAAATGTGAATTTAAGTTTTCTAGTTTTCTTTCATACAAAATGATATGCATTTCTTGGAATATCACTAAGAAGTATAACTTCATTCGCGCGTAGGGACTCCACGCAACTTTTTTTTTTTAATATATTGCATTATTATATTCAATCATGCATTTTTATTCATAAAATCCTTTTAAATAATTTTGTCCGGATTTTGAGACCAAATGCTCCTATGTGCGTCGGTGGGAGAAATGGCTGCTACCACCGGGGAGCACACCAAGCTGTGCTGTGAAGGTAGCAGTTAACAGTAGTTGCAGTGCTACTGCAAACCCCGATTTGCAGCGTAGAGGTGGTTACATTCCGTGAAGAATCAGACCTCGAAAGCGTTTAAAGCGTGAATACAATGGAAGAGGAAGCTCTGCTCTGCTCTCTGGGAGATGCTAAAGGTGTTAAGTCGGCGATATAGACTAGGCCCAGGGTTAAACACAGTAAGGAGGGGTCGAAAGCAAAACCTACCTGCAAAGTAACGGTGAAAGTGCACGAAAGGAATTGGAGGACGCTGAAGGTTACCAACTCTGGAAAAGAGGATAGAATCCAAAATTACGCCCTCCTAATTAGTCGGCCGAGGATATATTATACGAACGGTTCGGGAAGATGGCGTAAGGCGTAGAGCAACCCAGCCTAAAAAAAAAACAAAACCACGGTAGATGAGCGTGTGGTGGAAAAGAATCTAGGAAAGATCATAGAAGCCACATTAAAGCTACAAGAAGCAGATAAAGGTGAGCCGAGACTCAACGCGACTGTGTGAAGAAACCCGAAGAAGAGAGCATAAAATCAAGGTGGCCTCTGCCGAACTCCTCCTCAATCTAGAGAGGATTTGTTTTAGTTCAGGGATAGCCTCTAAAAATTTGATAGCTGGACCAAAGTCACCAATATACTATACGTACTACCCAAATACAACAAAATAAAAGTATGCAGTTATATATTGATCTTAATTTCTCTTCAGATGTGAGATGAGAGTGGACTCGATGCAATAAGGAATCGTTGGTAGACCTGGCCAACACTTTTGTTGTTGTAGTGGCAGAGTTCTACCGAGTTGACAGTCCTGAGCAGGATAAAAATCCGAGTCCGTTCCGGTTACGTTGACCCGACTGTCGAGGAAACGGCCTAGCCAACAATTATTTTCCAGGGTGCACAGACGATATAATACTCCAACCTGTAAGAGATAGGGCCACTCTTTTCAAAATTCCGCCATGGAAACTCCCGAGACTCAATGGAGTTGAATTGACAATTAAGGAGCATACATATATACTATAATTTTGGACAGCAAGCTGAGGTGGTAACTCCATGCTGAGGAGAGAGTGAACAAGGCCAGTGGGGCGAGGGTTTACTTGAGACCTATCACCTCGCCTCATGCATTGGTGTTACACAACGGTAGTCAAATAAATCTTATTTTATGGTGCTCTGGTGGGGTGGACCGCTATGATCAAAATTTCATAAAGAAAACCGATAGAACACATACAGCTACCTGCTATTTTCTACAAAACGGGAGCGTTTAGAACCACTCCAACGGCGGAAAGGTTAGTCAACCTACCACCAATCGAGATTGCAATATAAAGCTCTGTGGCAAAATGCAAGATTGACGGCATTGGGTGAGCTCTCTACAAGTACCTTCGGGCATAGCTCAATAACCGGGGGGCTGGTGGACAAACATACACATACGCTTTATTTGGGAGAGAAGGTTCCAAGCCACACTAAAGGAAAATGAAAGGCACAGAAGCCTGCGACACATCAGAGAATCCAAAATGGCTAATGGAGCGGAGGCCGGGATCTATTTCTGGGAGCTGAACCTTAGGCGACCCATCAAGGTTCCGGAGTACTGCAGTATCTTCCAGGCGTAAGCATTTTCAGCGGCCGAGATAGCTAACAATGCAGGAAATAACATAAAAGGATAAAAATATACGTCGATAGGAATCAATATCACATCGGATTACGACAGAGAATGCCCATAGAAGCAGTAGATGTAACGTCTGCCGGATAGTGACTGAATATATGTATACTGGGTTCCAGGCCACAAAGGAGTTCCGAGAAATGAAACAGCTGATGAGATTGCCTAAAGTGCCATCCGTCTAACAAGTAAGGAAAATACGGAAGTCAATAAGAACGATATACAACGAAATTTCCGAAACGGCCGACAGGCGGATTGAATTCCTTAAGTACATGCAGGATCGCCAAGATCATGTGCAAGCGGCCCTTAGGAAAAATCGCTTGCTTCTTACTCACACAGTCTCGAAAGGATTGCCGGACGGCTGTTAGCTCCCTGTCAGGTCAAAACCTACTGGCATCATATGCCAGCCGGATGGGCATAAGTCATAAGGATACATAAGTGCAGAGAAATTGCAATGAGAAAGACGCTGGAACTCAGCCTATGCCTATATTCAGCACTATCTAGAACTCGTCTCCCGTTTCTAAGAACTTTAGAGTTCAAAGAACTGGACGAGGTGTCAAACGTACACAGCAAAACGTTCTTAAAGTTAGCAAAAAAAAAGTTGACGTTCTGAGTGACGAATTCTTCACATCAAATAAAATTGGCGTGATATCCGGTATAACATACATATCCTACCCTATATGAATCTGCATACAGGATAATTACAAGATTTTCAACAGTCTTTATACTCTCGCAACAAAGTTGCTAACTAAGAGTATTATAGTTTTGTTCACATAACGGTTGTTTGTAAGTAATAAAACTAAAAGAGTCAGATGTAGGGTTATATATACTAAAAGTGCGTTAACCGACTAACAAAAAACGTCAAAAACACTAAATTTGACGGAAGAAATGGCAGAAGGAAGCTGCACCCAGGCTTTTTTTTTAAATTGAAAGTGAAGTGTGGCGTCGCCCACTTATGGACCAAAAACCATATCTCAGGAACTACTAATCTAATTAATTTTACAGCAAAATAAAAAAATATGTAAATGACGGATAATGAAATATATCGATTATCACTTTATCATGCGAGAGTATAAAATGTTCGGTGACACCCGAACTTAGCCCTTCTTCTTTACTTGTTATTTGAGTTGCTTTAGGTTTTGTACAGCAATTAGCTTCAGAGGAAATACGAAACGTTTAAATATTTTTATTTAGCAGACATAACTTTCGAATCTCTAGGAAATGATCATAGATTTTGTTAAATCAAGCGATAATGAAGGTAGTGTAATTTCGAGATGTTTTGTTGATGCTCAGTTCACATGTTCCTTAGTGATGTAGTAATATAATTTTCGTGATAGTCACACCCACGAACCGATATAATTCAAAACTATAAAATCGTGGTTCTCTCGACCGTTACGAATGAAGCTTACAAAATCTAACTCGTGCAAAAACTGAATCCGAACGGCCATCGAGTGGGCCGGTGAATGGGCCCAAATTAAGATGGCCACCGTTCCCGGTTTTCACAATAAATGGAAGATGTTGACGTGGATGACCTTGGCTTTCAAAAAAATGGCGCTGCATGCCGTATATAGCCAACGAAATAAGGCCGGAGGCGTGGCCTCTAAGATTGCGCGATTTAATATCCCTGTACTACTTTTTGTGGGGTTAGTTGAAGTCACTTGTCTACGCAGATAATTCCGTGTGTTGACCGCTTTGAAAGAGAATATACGGCAACAATTGCTTAAAAAATTGGTCGAAAATTGGGGCTCTGGGCTGGAATTTATTCAAAACCATTTTCAATTTATTTAATACATAAAGACTAACCCTATATAATAAAGCTAATTTCTTGGCTTTAACATTATAACACATTAATAACATTTATAACATTAACTACCACCAACCAGATCCACCATGTTGCGATAGACAGAAGACACGTCTTCAGTGTTCTAGACATGCGTACCCTCCGAGGTCCTAACATCGACTCGGACCACTATCTTGTTGCAGCCAAGATTCGCACTCGTCTCTATGCAGCAAAAAACGCACGTCAATAAACACAAGAAAGGTTCGACGTCGAGAAACTGCAAACACAACAGACAGCAGAACAATTTTCTACTCGACTTACACGCCTACTCTCGTCAACAATTCGGTATAAGGGAACTGTGGGACGGCATTTCAAGCTCCTTACGTACAATTGGAATTTAAGTGTGCTCTGCCCCATCCATAAGAAGGGAGACCCCACAATCTGCGCTAACTACCGTGGGGAAAGTCTTCTAAACATCGCATATAATGTTCTATCGAGCGTATTTTGTGAAAAAATAAAGCCCACCGTCAACAAACTGATTGATCCTTATCAGTGGGGCTTTAGACCTGGAAAATCAACAACCGACTAGATTCACCATGCGCCAAGTCTTGGAAAAGAGCCGTGAAAAAAGAATCGAAACACACCACCTCTTCGTCGATTTCAAAGCTGCTTTCGACAGCACGAAATGAAGCTGCCTTTATGCCGCGATGTCTGAATTTTGGTATCCTCGTAAAACTACAGTCTGCCAAGTAAGAGCGTGGTCGACTTTACCGACAGTTATTGAAAGATTCGCTGTAATTCCTTCGCGAGCCGATAGAGGGAAGCTTTGTCCTTGATGCATTGTCGACGTAGGTTCAGTTGTCGTTGATCTTTTGAAAGAGAATCACGTTAAACGCTATGAGTGCTAAGTACGCGTCGCGCAGCTGTGTTTCTTTGCATCCACCCGATAGGAAAAGTGAACAAAAAAGATGAAAACAGAATAGTGAATCTGTTTTCGCGGAACCCTGCGGCGAATGGCAAAAGGTTTAGATATATCCTACGAAACTATCCGAACCCTTCAACACAATGAAGAAGCCTCTGTTGACTGAAAAACTTGTGACAAAGCACTCGCTTGGGCGCATGAGAATATTGATACGAGATTTTGAAAATGTTGTTTTCACTGATGAATGTCTATATGGGCACGTTTTGTTCTCACTCGAGCCTGTCAACTTCCACTAATAGGCTTGTTCAGCGGACCGTAAAACATGGAATAAAGGTGCATGTTGTTGTTGTTTTAACGGAAATTCAATCCCCGTTGGGATGGTAAGTGTCATTTGTGTTGTCGTCGATGTCATCTAACGGGAGGCCCAAGAAACATGCTGTTTCGACGGGGTCGGACCAAAGGGAAGAGGGTGTTAGATGAGTAGGGTTCGTGGGGCATGCAAAGGTGGTCGGTGTCATGCGGAGACTCGTTGCATGCAGAACATACATTCGGTATGTCAGGGTCTGTTCTGGATAAGTAGGAGTTTAACCTGCTACAGTATCCAGAACGAAGTTGCGCAAGGGTCACACACGTTTCTCGCGGCAGCTGGAGCTCTTCGTCTGCTATGGGTGATGGTTTGACTCCAAGAACGCCATTCATGGGAAGGGAGTCGGTGAAGGTGTTGATGGCTCCGCTGTGAATGGCGGTCAGTACCTGTCGGAAGTTAGTTGTGTCCGAAGTCCGGTCGGCGTACTGTACGACGTCGTCGTCGTAGTTGAGAAATGACCTTTTGAAAGCAGATGGCTGCAGCGCTGATTGCTGCGAAAGCATCCCAGCAGGAACTGCTTGGAGGGGAGTTCATTATGCTCCTTAACAGGGAGCATAAGCATCTCATTGTGGAGATGTTCAATGGGAGACATCGAGAGGCCGCCGGCCGGCCGATTGCCTTGTATGTTGCCAACGTTTCTTTGTCTTTTCCCCATGTACTGCCGGCTAGCGACTTGAGGATTTTGTTGCGGCTCTGTACCTTGGTGATAGACGCGGTCGTATGAGGAGCAAAGGAGCATAGACTGTCGAAAGTTACACCTAAAATCTTAGGATTATTGACAGTCGGAATTTTGACGCCGTCGACTGCAATATTAAGCTCAAGTCTATACTCCTCCGTCCAGTTTGTAAATATGGTCGGTGTGGATTTGGTGGGGGAAAGTGTGAGATTTCGTGCAGTGAGGAAACGAGAAAGGTCCGAGAGGTAGCTGTTTACCTTCGAACACATGTTATCGTTTCCATTGCTCGACGCCAATATCGTGCAGTCATCAGCGTACGAGGTTATGGAAACTCCCTCTGGTGGTTGTGGGAGTTTCGAGATGTAGAAATTAAACAGTAGCGGGGAGAGGACACCACCCTGCGGAACCCCCTGTTTAATTCTTCTCAGTTCAGCTGTTTCACCTCGAAATAGTACGGATGACTGCCGACCGCACAGATAGTTCATGGTCCACCTCTTTAACCCTGGAGGGAGCGTAGTTTTTTCAATGTCCTGCATTAGCGTTGTGTGGTTGACCGTGTCAAAAGCTTTTCACAGGTCCAACGCTACGAGGATCGTTCTCTCACAGGGTGGTTTCTGGTTGAGGCCACGAACTATCTGAGCGTTTATGATGCTAAGTGCTGTAGTGGTGCTGTGCACTTTTCTGAATCCATGCTGGTGGCTGGCCAGGCTCAGGTGGTGAAGGAAGGTCGGGAATAGCAAGGCCTCAAGTGTCTTCACTACTGGGGAGAGGTCAGTTATCGGACGATATCCGCGATGTTGGCGGGTTTCCCAGGTTTCCGTAGTGGGACCAATCTTCCGACTTTTCACTCATCGGATATTTGGTCAGCGACAGGTTGAGGACCTTGGTAAGACAGCTTACTCCCGTCGAGCTTAGATGCTTAACCCTTTATAGCATCATGTGAATGATATGTTACAAACCCTTTTAGAGGGTACAAAACATATGAAAATTAATTTTCACTGTCATATCCATGCTGATTTAATTACTATAAATGAAAGAGGTTTGGAATTGGTCTTTGTAAAAATCAAAGATACTGTACATGATATTATTGTTGGATGTGTATACATGCCGCCTCTAACAACACTAGAAACTTATCGTGAACTACTTACAACTCTAAACTACATCAACGAAAAATTCAATAACTCAAAGCTAATAATCGTAGGTGACTTCAACTTGCCAAGCAGAATCCTCCGAGCCGATTGCGACAAATTTGTATACGATGGACTTGCTTTACTGGAATGCATCCAAATAAACAACATAAACAACCTCCAGAACAATCTTCTGGACCTCTGTTTCAGCAATGTTGAGGCTTACGTGGTTAAAACTTTACCTCTCGTTCATGAAGACAAATATCATCCCGCCATCATCATAAATCTAAAATTTCAACTCAACTTAGAACATTTGAATCCAGCCACTTAATCATTCAAGAAAGCTGATTACGTCAGTCTCAACGCTTTCTTTTTCCCCCGAGTCAATTGGACGGTACTGTATGAACTGGACACCATTGAAAGTAAAGTCAATTGGTTATACAATAGTATTGAAGAAGGAATATCACAATATGTACCTGTTCACAAAAAATCTATCAGTACCTAACCCTGCTGGTTCTTCTATGAAGTCATAAACAAGATTAAACTCAAAAAATCAGCACACACTCAATACAAGAAAAAGGAAAACCAACACAATTACAACCGTTTTAGTACTCTAAGGTGGGACTGCAAAAGACTCGCGGAATGTTACAAAGTTGAGAACATGGTCCAGTCTGACACTAAGGCTTTTTGGAAGTTTATAAAGGATAAAAAACTAAATAACATTGATATACCATCCTCAATGTCCTGGAAAGACCAAATAACCGACACCGGCCCGGATATTAGCAATCTTTTCGCCTCATACTTCAAGACAACATTTTCCACACATACTAACGGCAATCAGCTCGTTGATGCTAACTCAAATGGATCGTCACGCAACGTACACAGCGTAGAGGTCCAATACAATGATGTTCTCGAGCAGCTACTCAAATTAAATCCTAACAAAGATGCCGGACCCGATGGTATACCAAACGTTTTCTTAAAAAACTGCGCCATCGAGCTTTGTAAGCCTCTCACACATATTTTTAACTACTCTTTTCAATCAGGTAGTTTCCCTCGTACCTGGAAACTGTCATATGTGAGTCCAATACATAAAAGTGGCCCAAGATCTGAAGTAACTAACTACAGGCTTATCTGCATCCAATCTTCATTAGCCAAGCTCTTCGAAAAGTTGGTTCTTGCTCAACTATCTTTAACAAGGATATCATCACTACAAAACAACATGGATTTGTGGGTGTTAGATCAACCGTGTCAAATCTCTACCTGTATGTCAACTATATACTCAATGCACTGAATGAAGGACAAAAGGTACATTCAATCTACACTGACTTCAGTAAAGCGTTTGATCGTGTTGACCGTGTGATACTCGTCTCAAAACTCAATAACTATGGCGTCAATGGCACCGCACTGGATTGACTCAACTCATATTAAACTGACAGGTTTCCTACAAGTCAGGGTTGACGGATATCTGTCTAGAGAATATGAGGTCACATCTGGAGTTCCTCAGGGATCACATTTAGGACCACTACTCTTTAATATTTTTATCAATGACATTGTAAACAATATCCTTTGTCGTATCCTTTTCACGCTCTCATAACAACATTGTCACCTACTACAAACTCAACAACGAGTATCTACAGGAATTAACCGAAATCAAGGATCTAGGAATTATAATAGATAACAAACTCACATTTGCAAAGCATATTGACAAAATAACTGAGCAATCTTTTAAAATGCTAGGACTCATCATCAGAACAGGAAGGGATTTCAACAACCCAAATTCTCTGGTCAGTCTATACCGCTCACTTGTACTACCAATACTAGAGTATGTCTGTGTAATCTGGTCTCCATTTACTGATACACTTATCAACAGAGTTGAGAGAATGCAAACCAAATTCTGCAAGACATTGTTTTTCCATCAATCGTTAAGCATGCAGGGACTCTCCACTGAGGACATTCGCTCCAGTTTCAGACTCAACAGCTTAACATCGCGTCGAAGGGATTCTGATGCGGCATTTTTCTACAAAATTGTCAACGGTCTGATTGATTCCTCAGAAGCACTCAGCAGTTTTGAGCTTGCTCCTACTAGCCTCTCACTCAGTCATAACAGACTGTTAAAAACAACAAAGACTCAACGAAAGTACATATACCACGGACCAAATAATAGGATTGCTAATCTCGTAAACTCACTACACGCAGACATTGATTTTTACGGAGGAACATATCAAGCCTTCATCTCGCACACCAAAAATGTACTGTTTATCTACCACTAACTCGTTACTTACATTCAACCGATTGTGTATATATAACACTTTCCACATTCTTACCTCTATATCATTTTTAATTTTGTATATTTACTAACTATTCGATGTATAAAGCCGATTGGCGTATGGTTTATTAAATAAATAAATAAATAAATTATAAATGGGAGAAACACGCATTTTAAATAGTTAAATTTTTGAACTTTAAATGCAAATATCTCAAAAACCATAAGTTAAGCGGCAACTATGTATACTTATATATTTTCTTGATCTGGAGGACCTTCTCTATCTGTACATATCCATTTTATCCCCGAAATCGGGGGATGCTATTCTAAAATTTACCCGTTTTTTATGTCGAACTTCTTTCTGCGACCGCGGCCGCACTTCAAAAAAAAAAAAAAAAAAAAAGAATTAACCCTAGTCGGTCTAACACGGGGGTGTTCAGAGTTCTTTCTTGTCGAACTTCTTTCTTCACTGGCCGCGGTTCAAAAAAATAACTCTGGTGGGTCCAAAACTGGGGTGTTCAGAGTTCGTTTGTGTCGAAATACTTTCTGTACTAAATAATAATAAAGATAATAAATAGAAAACTGTTGATGCTTTTTGACTACACAAATGTGGCAACACCAATATTTCTCATAAATGTAAGGTCACAAATCTTTTGAAACTGTAGGTGCGCTAAATAGTTTTTAAAGTATATTTATTTATTTTTTTAAATGTACAATAAATGTAAAATTTAGATATATTTCAATGTGTACAGTGTAAATAAAAAATATATTGGTGCGGCGTAATTTATTACCGGCCGGCCGATTGTCTTGTGTGTTGCCAACAACGCTTCTTTGTCTTATCCCCATGTTCTGCCGGCTAGCGACTTGAGGATTTTGTTGCGGCTTTGTACCTTGGCGATAATCGCGGTCGAATGGGGAGCAAAGGAGTATAGACTATCAAAACTTACACCTAAAATCTTAGGATTATTGACAGTCGCAATTTTGACGCCATCGACTGCAATATTAAGCTCAGGTCTATACTCCTTCGTTCAGTTCCTAAAAATGGTCGCTGTAGATTTGGTGGGGGAAAGTCTGAGGTTCCGATCAGTGAGGAAACTAGAAAGGTCGGAAAGGTAGTTGTTTACTTTTGAACACATACCATTGATTCCATTGCAATATCATGCAATCATCTACGTACGAGTTTATGAAAATCCCCTCAGGTGGTTGTGGGAGTTTCGAGATGTAGAAGTTAAACAGTATGGAGGTGAGTACACCACTCTACGGAACCTCCTGTTTCTTCTCCGTTTAGATCTTTCGCCTCGAAATAGTGCGGATGATTGGCGACCGTTCAGGTTGTTCATGGTCCACCTCTTTAGTCCTGGAGGAAGCGTAGTTTTCTCCTTGTCCTGCAGTAGCGTGGGGTAGTTGACTGTATCAAAAATTTTTGACAAGTCCAACGCTACGAGGATCGTTCTCTCACAGGGTGGTTTCTGGTTGAGACCACGAACTATCTGAGCGTTTATGATGCTAAGTGCTGTAGTGGTGCTGTGCACTTTTCTGAATCCATGCTGGTGGCTGGCCAGGCTCAGGTGGTGAGTGAAGGTCGGGAATAGCAAGGCCTCAAGTGTCTTCACTACTGGGGAGAGGTCAGTTATCGGACAATAGGACTCCCCGTTGTTGGCGGGTTTCCCAGGTTTCCGTAGTGGGATCAATCTTCCGACTTTCCACTCATCGGATATTTGAAGAGTGGTCAGCGACAGGTTGAGGACCTTGGTAAGACAGCTTACTCCCGTCGAGCTTAGATGCTTAACCCTTTATAGCATCATTTGAAAGATATGTTACAAACCCTTTTAGAGGGTACAAAACATAGGAAAATTAATTTTTCCATTTTTAGTATGATGTAGCAGCACTGTCACACTCCGTATTTTTCAATTTTAAAATTCTTTGGTTTTTTATGTATTGGCATCACTTATAAAACGGTACTTTCTTTTTCGCTGTGGTAAAGTTAGTGAATGCACGTGCTTGCAATTACCGAAAAGATAAAAATAAGAAAATTTTCAGTGTTTTAATAAAATATTTAGTGGAAAAGTCCAGGTAAGTTCACTATTATGTTTAATTTCTATAAGATAATACGAAAAATGTTCACTAATACAATATATAGTGAAGTTTAGGTTTGTACCATTTCTGTAACATTGAGTAATAAGGGTCACTAAAAATTTGTTTGTGTTGATTTCTTATATACTTCACCAGAATGGCGTCTCGTAACTTATCTGCTGATAAAATTCTTGAAGAGTTGATGAATTATGAAAGTAGTGAAGATGGGTTCGACACTGACGATAATAGCGTTACAGATCCCGATTTTGATCCTGAGGGCGATATAAGTTCAGACTTTGAACTCGATTGTGAGCAAAATGACGCTCTTTTGGAAAACGAAAGGGAAGATATTTACGTTCGCTTAGAGGAATCAGCCATGCCTACAAATGCCACTCAGAAAGGATCGTCACATCGCCCTAAACCAAAAATGAATGTAGTCTGGAAGAAAAAGAATATTGAACTAAATGAACATCAAATACGTTTCACTGGAAAGCCACCCATAGAATAGAATAGAATTTAATTGAGGTATGCACTGCGACCTTGGGTCTATTGTGCCCTCTTCTAACTCACAGGGACTCACCAAGCCCCAGCAAATCGATAAATTCTAGTAGTTTGCTGGGAGCAAGTGAGTCGATGTGAAACACCCATACAGTTTTTCCTAAAAATATTTCCTCTTGAATGAATCAAAGATATTGCGCAACAAACTAACCTATACATAAGGGAAAAGGATCCCAACAATAGTTTCCATGTATCCGAAATCGACGTTCAACAATTTATTGGGATAACATACATGATGTCTTTGGTGCACCTCCCGAGAGTGACGAAACATTTGCTGCTTCAAATGTTGTCATGAGACTGGCCAGAAATATTCCAAAGAACCAAAACTATAAACTTTATTTCGACAACTATTTCACGTCATTGTCACTTATAGAATACTTGCCAAGGAAGGAATTCTTAGTTTAGGAACAATACGACGAAATAGGATACCTGACTGTAAACTGCCAACAGATAAGGATATTTCGATGAGAGCCGTGGTCACAGCGAAGAATATGTTGGAAATGTGCGAGGAATAGATATAGCCACCGTTGTCTGGAAAGACAACAAAAGTGTAACTCTTGCTTCTAATTTCGCTGGTGAGCTACCAAAGTCCACAATACGCCGCTATGATAAAGCAAACAAAAGGTACATAGATATTGAAAGACCTTATATTGTAGCCGAGTATAATCGGCATATGGGTGGGGTTGATCTCATTGACAGCATCATGGGCCCCTATAAGATATTGCTAAGAAGCAAGCGATGGCACATTCGTCTATTTTATCACTTTTTAGACCTTGCAATGTCTAATGCTTGCCTCTTATACAAAAGAGCTCATAAAGAAAAAAAATTAGAAGGCAATCAGTTGTCATCTGCTGATTTTCGTTTAGAAGTTGCCATGGTGTTATGCAAATTGGGTACAAAGTCCCCAATGAAACGAAGAGGAATTGAAGCGGAGATACAATCTAAAAAGCATAGGGCCCAGCCCAACATGTTCCTCCTATGGCAGTTAGGCAAGATCAAGTTGGACACTGGCCGGTATGGGCCGAAAAACGAATTCGTTGCAAGCGTCCAGGATGTATTGGAGTATCACAAACGGTATGTGAAAAATATGGTGTGGCTTTATGCTACAACAAGCAAAACAACTGCTTCAAAAAATTTCACACTTCTTAAAAAAAAAATGTAAATATTCACGAAATACAAATATTATTATTTAATGAGCTTAGAGACGTTGTTACATAACGTGACATATCTGTCACATACCCTTTTTTGTTGTTTTTCACCCAAATAAAAAAAAATTGTTTAAACTATAAAACACGTATTTCATTTCTATCTTAAATCTATTAGAAACGATACAGTTTTTCCGTTTTTACTTAGTTGAGTTATAAAGAGTTAAGCATAAGCATGTTGATTCTATCAGGGCCAATGAATTTGGAAGATTTCGATTTGTTGATGACATACTGAACCTCCCCATCGGTGAAAGTAAGTGACGAGAAGTCGTTTGGCATTTTGCGCAGCCGCCGGTAAACACATCGTTTAGCTTTGTCTACCGAAGTGTGCAATGTAAATTGCCGGTTAAAATAGCTCGCGCACTTCTTCGGGTCCGAAGAGGAATGACCAATGAATTGAACTTCAACTCGGACGTCATGTCTCTTCGGGTTAGACAAAGCCTTGACAGTAGCCTAAAGCTTACTCACACCGGTGGAGAGGTTGCAGGACTTCAGGTGCTCTATCTATTTCGTCCGCTTATAAAGGTCTACCAATCACCGAATCTCCAAATTGAAATCCCTTATTCGGGGATCCCCGGGATCGGCATGGCGTAAGGTGTCGCGCCCATTAGCTAAAACGGCTGCTTCGGCTGGGAAATTGAGGCGGATTTCCGCTATTCTTCCAGCCGGGATGAAGCGAGCGGTAACTGCTGCGATCACCTTGCGGAAAGGACGTTCGCCAACGGATACGCCCGTAGGAATGGGTACAGCATTGAAGGTGCTCTCGGTAAATTCTGTGAAGTCGACCCAGTTAGCTTTGTTAAAATTAACGAAGGGGCGGTTGTCCACAGAAATAAAGTCGAGAGGTTTCTTAATCAAGATAACTATGGGCAGATGGTCTGATGCAAGAATTAGCATAGGTCACTAGCTTACACTGTTTATCAGACCACTGCTAGCAATGGTAATATCGGACGAGCTATTACAGGTGCCCATAACTTAGGTGGGGGCTTCGTCATTCATTGCGCAGAATGTCGAATCATCTATCTGTTCCGCCAGCTCCATCCTCCTACGATCGTTTGACAGACAGGAATGCCAAAGATCGTAGAGCGCGTAAAGTCGCCTAGTACCAAACGGTTTTCACCACGAAGTAGCGCACCTATATTCGGGTGATACCCTGTAAGGCAATATTATACTGAATTTCGAGCTCGACATCGCCTAACCGAATTGCTATACCATGACATTCTAGGGTAGTACCCTTGCGGTCAATGTCTTCATCGATTACACGATACTGCACGGTGTTGTGCAATATGAAGGCTAGACCACCACCATTATCTCGCTCGCGATCCTTACGTATGACTTTGAAACCGTCACAATTCTGAAGATCTGAGCGGCTGTTTAGCTTGGTTTCTTGGACCGCAGCTATCGATACGCGTTCCCGGTTCATAAGTGGAACTATCTCCGCGGGTGAGGGAGTGGCGTGTAGGTGGTTTTTGTTGCAGCTGTAGAACCCGCAGGGGCGTTTGTTGCACTGTGGTCTTGCGGGGGTAAGACTCCTGCAGCACTCACGCGTGGTCCGTAGGCCGGAACACGCAAGGAACACCAGCCAGTGCATGAATTGCACTTAAATGATGTGACGTTCAGACGGATGGCGGTCTGACACACGAAACAGACCGTGCGAGTTGGTGATTGGTGCGGGATGAAGGTGGGGGGCTGTTTGAGGTGGAGTTTTGATGGAACCTTTTAGCGCCAACGCAGCAGAAAAATTGCTCCGGGCCCGAGTTGGACTCAATGCCAGCACGAGTCAGGAGGACCCTGCTGCAAGGCATTGCCCTAATGACGACAAACAAAGATTAACACTTACCTATTCAAACGGGCTTAGGTTGCCGAAAAAACAGCCCTTGGCCAGATGAAATCCGGGTCAATTCCTGTGCGTATAACCGGCCGTCACGGCTGTCTTCGGCCGCGCTTCACAAAAATAACCTTGACCGATCCAACACCGGGATATATCGAAATAATGAAAATTCGGAATGATTTAAGGGCACGATTCCGATTACTTTGGCGGTCGGGTAAAAACACGAACAGGGGAACGGACGGATAGAGGAGCTTCTCCAGAGGAGGAATATGCAAAAATAACGTTGCTAACACTTATATTTTTGAAACTATTTCCGAATAAAAGTTCAGGGTAAATTTTAGAATAGCATCCCCGGATTCGGGGTTGAAATGGGTATGTACGGATAGAGGAGGTCCTCTTGATTAAGAAAATATATATATATTTGCCGCTGATTTATGGTTTTTGAGATATTTGTATTTAAAGTTCAAAAATTCAACTACTTAAAATGCGTGTTTTTCCCATTTATAATAAATTTTATGGTTATATTTTTAGCTTTTATATCCACTAACGCTTCACTAAATCGTTTCTAACCATTTATTTTATATTAAATAGTGCAAAAATAACTTTTAATCAACATTTAACTTTTGTTCATTAATTTTTGTTCGTACAATAGCAAAAGGGTTGCATTCTAACTAATAATCAGTGCTACCTTACGTTCATATTTTACAGAATAACCAAAAGAAATAAGGAAAGCAAATAATACCCCAATGACAGGAAATATATAACACATTACTGTCGGTCGGACCAACTCCTGGGCGTGCTTAATCGTTTTGCGCTGAACTCCTTTTTGTGTTGGCGGCCTTCGGCCGGGCCGCGCTTTAAAAAAAACCCTTGGTTGGACCAACACCTGTGCGTGCTCAGTGTTTTTGCGTTGAACTCTTTTTTACCCGATCCCCGAGATTTATCAAGATAATAAGAATTCTGAAAGATTTTACATTACTCATCACACGATAGTTATGACGTCATAATCTTTCTTTTTTCTTATTTTTATTCCATTACAAAATATGGTAACACTAATTTTTTGCTTGTTTACAACCACATTCTTATTTTATGAATAAATGTATTTTAACTAAAGTTTGATATGGAATTAAAGTTATTTTTGCACTATTTAATAGAAAATAAATGATTAGAAACGAATTAGTGTAGTGTTAGTGGATATAAAAGTATAAAATATGAATGTAAAAAGCATTATAAATCGGAGAAACACGCATTTTAAATAATTGATTTTTTGAACTTTAAATGCAAATACCTCAAAAACATAAGTCAGCGGCAACTATATGTATATTCTTGATCTGGAGCACCTCTTCTATCCGTACATACCCATTTTAACCCCGAAATCCGGGGATGCTATTCTAAATCGCAGCCAAAATCCAAAAATGTGTATTAAGAACACATGGAGGATGGAGTCATGTGTAGAAGTTCACGCAAGTGAGGAAAGTTCTCTGATCGCCATTCACTAGGGAGTGGCCAGAAACGATGCTTTTACATATGCAGCTCACGACTTCCGGTCTTTGACCAAGTATCCTCTGGTAGCCTAGGAACATCCGTTGAAGGCGAGCTAAAGTGAGAAAGCGAAACATCCCCTACACAAGGTTGAGCGCTGGGTTTGGCACCCGCCACGTAAAAAAACAAACCCCATTAAAGGAAACAGCAAGCCTCGGATGAGTGACCCCTCTTTTCATGACGACCATGTCAAACGAATTAAGGACTATGATTTAAGGGCATCCACCTGGAATGTCCGGTCCTTTAATTGGGAAGGTGCAGCAGCCCAGCTGGTTGATGTCCTCGCAAAATTAAAGGCTGACATCACCGCCGTCCAAGAAATGCGATGGACAGAGACGAGTAGGTCCTCGTGGCATTTACTACAGTGGCCATATAAAGGAGCGCAAGTTGGTGTGGGAATGGTGGTGGGAGAGAGACTCCGTCTCCGAGTACTGTCATTCACTCTGGTGGATGAACGTCTAGCCATAATCCGCATCAAAGCGAGGTTCTTCAACATACCGCTGATTTGCGCCCACGCCTCGACGGAAGAGAAGGACGATGTGACCAAAGATGGCTTTTATGAGTGCTTAGAGCGCACTTATGAGAGCTGCCCCCGCCACGATGTCAAAATCGTGCTTGGCGACTTTAACGCCAGGGTGGGCAAAGAAGGTGTCTTTGGCACTACGGTCGGTAAATTCGGCCTCCACGACGAAACATCCCCTAATGGGTTGAGGCTGATTGACTTCGCCGGGGCCCGAAATATGGTTATCTGTAGTACTAGATTCCAGCATAAGAAGATTCATCAAGCTACCTGGCTGTCTCCGGATCGAAAAACTACCAACCAGATCGAACATGTTGTGATAGACGGAAGACACGTCTACAGTGTTTTAGATGTGCGTGCGCTCCGAGGTCCTAACATCGACTCGGACCACTATCTTGTTGCAACTAAGATTCGCACCCGCCTCTGTGTAGCAAAAAACGCACGCCAACAAACACAAGGAAGGTTAGACGTCGAAAAGCTGCAATCACAACAGACAGCCGAACGATTTTCTACTCGGCTTGCACTCCTGCTCTCTGAGAGCACTCGTCAACAACTCGGTATAAGGGAACTGTGGGACGGCTATTCAAACTCCTTACGTACAGCTGCAACCGAAACCATTGGTTTTCGTAAAGTGCAAAAGAACAGCTGGTACGACGAGGAGTGCCGTCTCGCAGCGGAGAGAAAACAGGCTGCCCACCTCGCAACGTTACGATGGACCACTACACGTGCGGGATGGGATAGATACCGAGAGTTGAAGAGGGAAGCGGGACACATTTGCAGACAGAAGAAGAAAGACGGCTGCGAAATGCGTGAGTACGAAGAGCTTGATAAGCTGGCCGACAGGGGTAATGCTCGAAAATTCTACGAAAAAATTCGGCGGCTTACAGGTTTCAAGACCGGAGCATCCTCTTGTAGAACCCCCAAAGGTGATCTAGTTACCGATGCCCAGAGCACAGTTAAATTATGGAGGGAACACTTCTCCAGCCTGCTGAATGGCAGTGAACGCACAACACCAGGAGAAGGAGAACCCGATTCCCCAATCGATGACGATGGAGCAGACGTTCCATTACCCGACCATGAAGAAGTTCGAATAGCAATTGCCCGCCTGAAGAACAACAAGGCGGCAGGGACCGACGGATTGCCGGCCGAGCTATTCAAACACGGCGACGAAGAACTGATAGGGAGCATGCATCAGCTTCTTTGTAAAATATGGTCGGACGAAAGCATGCCCAACGATTGCAATTTAAGTGTGCTATGCCCAATCCATAAAAAGGAGACCCCACAATCTGCGCCAACTACCGTGGGATTAGCCTCCTCAACATCGCATATAAGGTTCTATCGAGCGTATTTTGTGAAAGATTAAAGCCCACCGTCAACAAGCTGATTGGACCTTATCAGTGTGGCTTTAGACCTGGAAAATCAACAACCGACCAGATATTCACCATGCGCCAAATCTTGGAAAAGACCCGTGAAAGAAGAATCGTCACACACCACCTCTTCGTCAATTTCAAAGCTGCTTTAGACAGCACGAAAAGGAGCTGCCTTTATGCCGTGATGTCTGAATTTGGTATCCCCGCAAAACTAATACGGCTGTGTAAACTGACGTTGAGTAACACGAAAAGCTCCGTTAGAATCGGGAAGGACCTCTCCGAGCCGTTCGATACCAAACGAGGATTCAGACAAGGTGATTCCCTATCGTGCGATTTCTTCAACCTCCTTCTGGAGAAAATAGTTCGAGCTGCAGAACTTAATAGAGAAGGTACCATCTTTTATAAGAGTGTACAGCTGCTGGCGTTTGCCGATGATATTGATATCATCGGCCTCAACACCCGCGCCGTTAGTTTTGCTTTCTCCAGACTGGACAAGGAAGCAAAAGAAATGAGTCAGGCAGTGAACGAGGGCAAGACGAAATATCTCCTGTCATCAAACAAACAGTCGTCGCACTCGCGACTTGGCACTCACGTCACTGTTGACAGTCATAACTTTGAAGTTGTAGATAATTTCGTCTATCTTGGAACCAGTGTAAACACCACCAACAATAGAAATCCAACGCAGGATAACTGTTGCCAACAGGTGCTACTTCGGACTGAGTAGGCAATTGAGAAGCAAAGTCCTCTCAACAAACAAAAACCAAACTCTATAAGTCACTCATAATTCCCTTCCTGCTATATGGTGCAGAGGCTTGGACGATGTCAACAACTGATGAGTCGACGTTGCGAGTTTTCGAGAGAAAAGTACGGCGAATATCGCATTCGATGGAACGATGAGCTGTACGAGAAATACGATGACATTGACATAGTTCAGCGAATTAAAAGACAGCGGCTACGCTGGCTAGGTCATGTGGTCCGAATGGACGAAAACACTCCAGCTCTGAAAGTATTCGACGCTGTACCCGCCGGGGGAAGCAGAGGAAGAGGAAGACATCCACTCTGTTGGAAGGACCAGGTGGAGAAGGACCTGGCTACGCTTGGAATATCCAATTGGCGCCACGTAGCGAAAAGAAGAAACGACTGGCGCGCTGTTGATAACTGGGCTATAATCGCGTAAGCGGTGTCTACGCCAATTAAGAAGAAGAAGTATTAATAACACTTAGTATTTCACAATATTTCCCTAAATTTTTTCACATTTTTCACATTGTACAAAATAAAATAAATATACACTCTAAACATTGAAATAAGTTCATATTTCACTTTTATTTTGCTATATTTTACCTATATTTGTAAATTTATAAATTTAACGCACTCTTCGTTGAAAAAGGTTAGATTGTTTACAATTATGCGGAAAACGAGCGTTGCCAGATCTTAAACGCCAAATATGTACAATTTTCACAGATTTTTCTTTGTTTGTATTTTCGCGTGATTCTTTTTCATCTTCCTTGTTCTTTCTTTAACTATAATAAAAGATACGGGTAAATTTTAGAATAACAACCCCCTATGTCAGGGTAAATGGGTATATACGGATAGAAGAGGTCCTCCAGATCAACAAAATATATACATATAGTTTCTGCTGACTTATGGTTTTTGAGATATTTGCATTTAAAGTTCAAAAATTCAACTATTTTAAACGAGTGTTTCTCTGATTTATAATGAATTTTACGCTTAAATTTTTAACTTTTATATACACTTACACTTCACTAATTCGTTTCTAACCATTTATTTTATATTATATAGTGCAAAAATAACTTTTATTGAATATTAAACGGCCGCGCTTCAAAAAAATATCACTGGTCGGACCAACACCTGGACGTGATCAATTCTTTCGCGTTGAGCTTCTTTTTGCGTTTGGGGCCTTCGGACGCGCTTCAAAAAAAAAATAATCCTGGCCGATCCAACCTCGGGATTGGCACAATTCGGATTTCTTTGGCGCCGCGATTTGAAGGTACCGAAGGTAAGAGGAAGTCCTCCTGATTAAAAAATTAGTTTACGAGATATTCGACCTTAAAGTTTAAAAATTCCCAAAATTCGAACATTTCAACACGCGATTTTACCACATTAAACACACTTTACTTACATTTTTCACTTCAAATTAATTAAAGTAGTCTATAAACTTTTAAATAAATCCACATTTTACCCTTTTATCAGTTTTTTCACCGAAGAAATCTTTATTTTAAAAATTACATTTTACACTCGTAATGAACATCATGTGTGTGCTAAAAATTACGACAAAATGGAGCGCTGCCATGTGATAATAAGGAAATTCGCTGAAATGCCTTTTTTCCCAAAAATTCCTCTATCCATTCATATGGATATGTTCTTTATTTAATTTAATAAACAAATAAGTAATATTATATAATTATATATATGTATATATATATATTATATAATAATATATGTATATGTATATATATTAAAGTGATTCAAAAAAAAATTTTTTTTTTTTAGATCCACCTTAATATGCATTGATGTTTGACGATGAATATCTCGTAAACGCTTAACTTAATCGAAAAATCATATGAGACCATTTTTATAGAGCAGTAAATTTCCTACAAAATTATGAGTTTTATCATTCATAATAATTTTTCTTCATTGAGTTATAAAATTCATAATAAAAAATTTTCCCAAAAATAGACCTTTTTTGTCGAGCAATCAATTTCCTACAAAATCCAAGGAACAAGATATTTTTTCAAGTAGTTGGAAGCGAGATATAAATTTTTCTATCTGATAATAAGAAAAAATAGAAAACTGTATGTAGGAGAACCTTCCCGTTACAATTAAAATAGTATTGTCACCTAATATACAAAACAACGTATTATCAAAAATAAATGGAAAGCGCTGACAGATATAATAACCAAAATTTAACGATTTTATAACGAAAACTCAAATTTTGTTTCAAAATCCGTGCAAGATAACCAAAAAATATAACCACTTTTTAACGAAACTCAATATATATTTTTTATTTTAACGCAGAAACTAGTACTACGCGAAAGTACTTCAGTCACATAAATTACGTATTACACATACTTATACATATGTAGAAAGTATTTTTGTTTTATAGTTAATATAGAAAAAAGAATCACGCGAAAAAACAAACAAAGAAAAATTGTTAAAAATCCTACATATTTGCCGATCAATGACCAAACTTTCACCATTCCTTCAATGACCGGGTACCCGGGTACCCAGGTTGAGCAGATGTAGAAGTCATTAGTATACTGAATAAAAATGTTTTTTTCTGTGTAAGTTGGCTACATGGCATAGGAAATAACTATATATGGGGACATAGTCTATAGTTCTTGTAGAAATAACGAAAGCGGAGTGCCAAGGTCGATGGATATTTAGGTACCTAAGCCGTCCCTCTCCCCTTTCAGTTCAGTTCAGTTCAGTTGGAGTTCTACAAGCGTAGTGATCAGCGTAGAAAGTATACAGAGATAAGTAAAAAAAATATACAAAATAAATATTATTATTATACGTCATACTAATAAAAAGGCAATGTCAACGTATACAGCATATACTGAAAAAAATCCAGAAAAAACAAATTGGAGTGGAAAAATCTCGAGCTGCAGGAATTTTATGCATTTTGGCTATTTTGATTACTTCTGGCGCAAATAATTCAAATACTGACAATGAAGGAAAATGTGGCAGCTGTATTCATATCCTTTATATCGAGCAGCAATGAGTATGAATCGCTTCTGGAATATTTTTCGTTTTATTCGATTTGACGATGCCAATACTAGAGCTCAGCGCGTAGAAAGTGATAAAGCTGCTCCAATACGAGACATTTACAAACCAACAGAATACCAAACAATCGACGAGCCACTTTATCCATACCGAGGTCGAACTAGATTCACTCAATACATTCCATCAAAGCCAGCTAAATATGGAATTAAAGTATGGTGGATATGTGATGCTGAAAATTCGTATCCACTTACTGGACAGCTTTACACTGGGAAATCGAAAGATGGTCGTGAGAAAAATGTTGGTGAAAGAGTTGTTAAAGACTTGGTGGCACCATACAAAGGATCCGGTAGAAACATTACAATGGATAATTTCTTCACAACTCTTCCACTAGCAAAATTTTTACTATCCTGGAACTTGACGATTGTTGGTACTCTGAAGAAAAATAAAGCATACTTTCCACCCGCAATGGCTGTTTCAAAAACTCGAGAAGAATTATCCACTGTGTTTGGCTTTCATGAAAAAGTAACCCTATGTAGTTATGTGCCAAAAAAAAACAAAGTAGTAATTATGCTATCATCAATGCATCACGAAGCAAAAATTAGTGGTAGTGCACAGAAAAAAATAAAATGCTTAGTAGATATACTAAAAAAAGGTCAACTCAACGATTTTTTACAATATTCTCGATATTGCCTGTCTTGCAGCATATATTCTGTATTATGAGAATAATAAAATGCTTGTTAAAAAATCGTATGAACTTATTATATCGGCAATTGGGCAGAGAACTATATACTCCATTCTTTGAAAACCGTGCGAATAATGCACAAATTATGAGGCATTTCTCAACAAAAGTGGCGATTGAATATTGTCTTGGTCGAGCTGTCAATCCAAATGCGCAGCCAACATGATCTGTATCATTGGGACCTCAGAAGCAGCGTGATTCAACTGGAAGGAAAAATATTACTGGTGTATGCTATGAATGTCTTCAAAGTGAATTCAAAAAACGTCGCAAAACTAGAAAAATATGCTCAGTATGTGAGAAACCTATTTGTGATGAACACTGTATTACAACCACGACATGTGAAGGATGTACAAAATAATTTAATATATTTTAATTCTTATATAGCACTGTATCATAATAAATAAAACAATATAAATAAACAAAGTAAAAAAATAGAAAATAATATTACTAAAATAAATAAAAACGGAGTTATTTTTTTCTTACTAACTATTTCTGTTATTTTTTATAATAAGTATATTGTTAAAATAAAAGAAATTGTGAACTATGTATATTGTCTACTATTAATTTAAAAATATAATTATCTGAATACTTTGATAAACAATCTCTTAAGTGTGTGTAAACCTGTCATTCATATATATAGATCTCAGTGGGTACCCGGGTACCTGGTTATTGAACGGAGGAGGTATCAAGTTTGATAGTTAATAACTTTTATTAAATAATTGATTCTAAAAAATTTTGACGAAAAATGGGTGACAAATAATTTTAATTTTGGGGATCCAGGCGGCCATAAAATTTTTTTGAGAAGTTAAGAAAAATTGGCATGTAGATTGAAATGGATACACGGGTACGCGGTCATTGACCGGACGGTTAAGATGTGGCAAGGCTCGTTTTCCTCATAATTGTAAACAATCTAACCTTTTCAACGATGAGTGTGCTAAGTGATTTTTAAATTAAACAATTTAGGTAAAATATAACAAAATAAAAGTGAAATGTGAACTTATTTTAATGTTTAGAGTGTATATTTAAATATACAGAGTGAAAAACGTGAAAAAATTTAGTGAAACATAGAGAAATAACATGTGTTATTAGTGCAAATTTTTAAACTTTTAATCGTGAATATTTTAAAAAATAAAAGTTATTTTTGGATATTTCTTCTCTGGAGAAGCTCCCCTATCCGCACATACCCCATTTATACGGAAATTCGGTTTTTTTACCCCTCGCCAAAGTAATTGGAATCGTGCCCCGGGATTTATTAAGATAATAAAAATTCTGAAAAATTTTACATTACTCATTACACGACAATGAAGTTTGTATTGACGTCATAATCACTCTGTTGTCTTATTTTTATTCCATTACAAATAATGATATATATATAATAATAACACTAATTTTTTGCTGTTTGTTGCCATTTTCTTATTGTATAAATAAATGGATTTCAACTAAAGTTTAATAAGGAATTAAAGTTATCTTTTCACTATTTAATATAAAATAAATAGTTAGAAACAAATTAGTGAAGTGTTAGTGGATATCAAAAATTAAAAATATAAGTGTAAAAGTATTTATAAATTAGAGAAACACGCGTTTTAAACAGTTGAATTTTGAACTTTAAATGCAAATATCTCAAAAACCATAAGTCAGCGGCACCCTATATACATACATATATATATATTTTCTTGATCTGGAGGACCTCCTCTATCCGTACAGAGGTGTACATTTTTCCTTATACATATGTATATGTATAATATGTGATTTATATTTAATATGCACAAATAAGTAAAACTCTACGACAATATTATAAAATTTATATCATATCGAGGTGACAAAAGTATTTTCGCGTAGTACTCCTTTCTGCTCTTTCCGCTCTTTAAAAAAGTTACCCGGTCGAGCTAATACCCAGGGTGACTAAATTACTTTCGGTTAGTACTCCTTTCTGCGTTGACGGTTATCGGCCGCGCTTTAGAAAAATAATCCTAGGCGAGCTAATACACAGGGTGACTGAAGTACTTTCGCGTAGTACTCCTTTATGAGTTGGCGGCCTTTGGCTGCGCTCATAGAAATAACCCTGGGCGGACCAGCACCTGGGAGTGTCAGTTCATTCGCGTAGAACTCCTTTTTGTGTTGGCGGCCTTCGGGCGCGCTTCAAAAACAATAACCCTGACCGATCCAAAACTGGGATTTATCAAGATAATAAAAATTCTGAACAATTTTTATTACTCATTACACGATAATGTTTTTTGTACTGATGTAACAATCATTCTATTGTCTTATTTTTATTCCTTTACAAAATATGGTAACATAAATTTTTTGCTTGTTTGCAACCATTTTCTTATTGTATGAATAAATGGATTTCAACTAAATTTTAATATGGAATTAAAGTTATTTTGGGTAAATTTAGAATAGTATCCCCGGATTTCGGGCATAAAATGGGTATCAATGGAAAGGTGACGTTCTCCAGATCACGAAAATATATATTTGCCGCTAACTTATAGTTTTTCAGATATTTGCATTTAAAGTTAAAAAATTAAATTATGTTTATGTATATTAATTTTTTGGCACGATTCCGATTACTTTGGCGGAGGGGTAAAAAAAACCGAATTTCCGTATAAATGGGGTATGTACGGATAGGGGAGCTTCTCCAGAGGAGGAATATCCAAAAATAATGTAAAAATAATTAATATTTTTTAAAATATTCACGATTAAAAGTTTAAAAGTTTGCACTAAGAAAACATGTTATTTCTCTATGTTTCACAAAATTTTTTCACATTTTTTACTTTGTATATTTAAATACACACCCTAAGCTTTGAAATAAGCTTACATTTCACTTTTATTTTGCTATATTTTACCTAAATTTATTAATTTAAAAATCCCTTAGCACACTCATCGTTGAAAAGGTTAGATTGTTTACAATTATGAGGAAAACGAGCCTTGCCACATTTTAAACAGTAAATACATATGTAGGATTTTTAACAATTTTTCTTGGTTTGTTTTATCGCGTGATTCTTTTTTCTTAACTATGAAAAAAATACTTTCTACAAATGGATATGTGTAACACGTAATTTATGTGACTGAAGTACTTTCGTGAAGTACTCCTTTCTGCGTTGGCGGCCTTCGGCCGCGCTCTAAACAAATAACTCTGGCCGAGCGAATACCCGGGGTGACTGAAGTACTTTCGCGTACTACTCCTTTCTGCGTTGGCGTCCTTCGGCCGCGCTCTAAAAAATAACCCTGGCTGAGCGAATACCCGGGGTGACTGAAGTACTTTTGCGTAGTACTCCTTTCTGCGTTGGCGGCCTTCGGCCGTGCTTTAAAAAAATAACTCTAGCCGAGCGAATACCCAGGGTGACTGAAGTACTTTCGCGTAGTACTCCTTTCTGCGTTGGCGGCCTTCGGCCGCGCTCTAAAGAAATAACTCTGGCCGAGCCAATACCCGGGGTGACTGAAGTACTATCGCGTAGTACTCCTTTCTGCGTTGGCGGCCTTCGGCCGCGCTCTAAACAAATAACTCTGGCCGAGCGAATACCCGGGGTGACTGAAGTGCTTTCGCGTAGTACTCCTTTCTGCGTTGGCGGCCTTCGGCCGCGCTCTAAAAAAATAACCCTGGCCAAGCGAATACCCGAGGTAACTGAGGTACTATCGCGTAGTACTCCTTTCTGCGTTAAAAAAAAAAAATATTGGCTTTTTGTTATAAAGTGGTTAAAGTGGTTATATTCTTTGGTTATTATGCACTCATATTCAAACAAAATTTAAGTTTTCGTTATAAAATTGATAAATTTTGATTATTATTTCTGTCAGCGATTTCCATTTATTTTTTATGATACATAGGTTTGTATATTAGGTGACGATATATATATATATATTATATTCAAAATATGAGTTTGAGTGCATAATAACCAAAAAATATAACTAATTGTACTATCATGTACTCATACATATTGAAACAAAATTTGAGTTTTCGTACTGTACTGTAACCTTACAATTTATTACGTAACATTATTATATAATATTACTAATACATGTATATAATATTACTTATTTGCTTAATAAATTTAAAACAGAAAATATCCATATGCATGAATAGAGGAATTTTTGCGAAAAAGAGGAATTTCAGCGAATTGCCTTGTCATCACATGGCAGCGCTCCATTTCTTCGTAATTTTTGGTAAACAAATGAGGTTCAAACGAGTGTAAAATGTAATTTTTAAAATAAAGATTTTTTAAATATAAAACCTGCTAAAAGTGTAAAATGTGGATTTCTTTAAAAGATTATAGTGTAATTTAATTAATTTGAAGAGAAAAATGTGAATAAAGTGGGTTTAACGTGGTGAAATAGCTTCTTGAAATGTTCGAATTTTTGAACTTTAAGGTCAAATATCTCGTAAACTAAGCGTTTGCGGTACCTATAACCCCATATATTTTTTAATCAGGAGGACTTCCTCTTTCCAACGGTACCTTCAATCGATCCAACACCGGGGTGTTCAGAATTCTTTCGCGTAGAACTTCTTTCTGCAACTTTTTTTCTTTTATAAAAAATTGCTAAAAATTTTTGCGTTTTTCATTTATGTATTTGGGGTATAAAGTTTTTGCTTATTTTCTTTCGTTGATAAATAGGCAGATATGGCAATACCATTTATTTGCTAGTATGCAACCCTTTTCTTATTGTGCAAATGCAGAGAATTTAACTAATATAAAATAATTAAAATAAAGCTTTATTTACAATAAATATTAAAAAAATTAATATACAGAAACGTTATAGTGAAGTGTTACTAAGTGAAAAGAGCATAATATCGGGTGATTTTTTAAGAGCTTGAGAACTTTTTTTAAAAAAAAAACGCATAAAATTTGCAAAATCTCATCGGTTCTTTATTTGAAACGTTAGATTGGTTCATGACATTTACTTTTTGAAGATAATTTCATTTAAATGTTGCCTCATGTGGTTTCAACAAGATGGCGCTACATGCCACACAGCTCGCGATTCTATGGCCATTTTGAGGGAAAACTTCGGAGAACAATTCATCTCAAGAAATGGACCCGTAAGTTGGCCACCAAGATCATGCGATTTAACGCCTTTAGACTATTTTTTGTGGGGCTACGTCAAGTCTAAAGTCTACAGAAATAAGCCAGCAACTATTCCAGCTTTGGAAGACAACATTTCCGAAGAAATTCGGGCTATTCCGGCCGAAATGCTCGAAAAAGTTGCCCAAAATTGGACTTTCCGAATGGACCACCTAAGACGCAGCCGCGGTCAACATTTAAATGAAATTATCTTCAAAAAGTAAATGTCATGAACCAATCTAACGTTTCAAATAAAGAACCGATGAGATTTTTTAAATTTTATGCGTTTTTTTTTAAAAAAAAAGTTATCAAGCTCTTAAAAAATCACCCGATATAAGTGAAAAAGTCATTCACAATATACAAATTATCAATTTAAAAGTTGTGGTTTTTTTAACTTTGAACGCAAATATCTTAAAAACTATAAGTCAGCGGCAAATATATATATTTTTGTGATCTGGAGAACGTCACCTTTCCATTGATACCCATTTTACCCCCGAAATTAGGGGATGCTATTCTAAATGGCAGCCGTTATTTTTACACTATTTAATATAAAATAAATGATTAGGAACGAATTAATGAAGTGTTAGTGGATACAAAAGTTAAAAATATAAATTTAAAATGGAATATAAATCGGAGAAACACGCATTTTAAATAGTTGATTTTTTGAACTTTAAATGCAAATATTTCAAAAACCATAAGTGAGCGGCAACTATATATTTTCTTGATATGGAGGACCTCCCCTTTCCATACATACCCATTTTAACCCCGAAATCGGGGGATGCTATTCTAAATATCAGCCGAAACAAGCATTTTATCTGGAGGACCTTCAACATCCGTACATACCCATTTTGACCTCAAAAATGAGGGATACTATTCTAAATTGCAGCCCTTTTGCGTGTTGTGTTTTGTAGTAAACACACATCTTTAATCTAATCGTAGTACTCAAATCACAGCTAATCTGAGAAGAATCGCCCAGTTTAACAGTTGCATTTTTCTCTAGTTTACTTAAACTAACAGAAATACTTAATGAACTTTTGATATGCTTATCTATTTTTTTTCAACAATTTACGTGCGAAAATTAGTACACAATATTACCATTTGCTTACATAGTAGAAATTTCTTCAATCCATTGTTTCGTATGGCTCATATATAGGGTTAGGGTAAAAAATCCGGTTATTTTATATATTAAACAATATGACGCCGGCTATGATCAATAAAAATTTTACTTAAAGAAACGACGCGACGATGTACTTCATTGTAACAGCGATAATAGGATAATAATCCCCTAAAATGAAATAAGGCGACACATCACAATTTGAGTATTGTTATATGGTAAACACATTATTATTAAATCTCTCATTTATTGGGAAATATGCGGTGAATTAATGAGTGAAGAAAAACAAATCTGCCTCAAAGCGTAACAAAAAAACACAAAAAAAAAACACGAACTATGAGCTTTTCGGATCAAGTACAGTAGAAAACACTTCGTATAAATATGGCGGCAACATGTGGACTCTATTATACTTCATCACACATAACACTGTTGCCAGAATCATATCATTCACTATAGCGTTATGCCACGTTTACAACATTTATGACAATTCCAGAGAGAATTTATCATATTGGCTAGCAATATTACGGGATTGTAAGATATGCAATGTTATACTAATAGCGGGATTCTGTAACCAGTCTCTAGTCTCTATTTGAGACATTTTGAGGCAAAGTCTCAATTTGAGACTAGTTACTATTCACTAAACAGTCTCTAGCGTTAGTCTCAAAATATTGAGACCAGGTAGTTAGCAGGTCACAAAACTAAAAAGAACTCTTGTCTGCCTTTTTGAATATACTGAATAGAGATCATCATAGATATTAATCGATTGTCGTTTCTTTATATTTTGTAAGCAACTCAAACACGAAAGGTTAAAAATAAATCAATTTTACATAAATTTCGTAAATATTATGAAACAAAGTCAACATATATTTTTATTTTCATTGATAATTATGTTTTTTGACTATGTTATAGAAAATTTAATATTTGTTATCGACATATTTATTTTCATTCAAGTGTAAAAACATCTCTGAATAATGAAATGTAATAGATTTTGTGACTGTCACTTACAGAATAGCATTATCATCTCAAGTCTCAAAAATTGTCTCTAACTTAAAATCTCAAATTTAGAGACTTGAGACTGTCTCAAGTTACAGAATCGCACGGTTAAATATACAAGAGCCTTGCAACACCATATTTGGCTGGGATTTCGAATAGCATCCCCTATTAATAGCGGGATTCTGTAACCAGTCTCTAGTCTCTATTTAAGACATTTTGAGGCAAAGTCTTAATTTGTGACTAGTTACTACTCACTAAACAGTCTCTAGCGTTAGTCTCAAAATATTGCCTCAAATTTGAGATCTGATAGTTGGCAGGTGACAAACCTAAAAAGAACTCTGGTCTGCAATTTTGAATGTACTGCATAGAGATCATCATAGATATTAATCGATTGTCGTTTTTTTATATTTTGTTAGAAACTCAAACACGAAAAGGTTAAAAATAAATAAATTTTACATAAATTTCGTAAATATTATGAAACAGAGTCAACATATATTTTTATTGATAATTATGTTTTCGACTATGTTATAGAAAATTTAATATTTGTTATCGACATATTTATTTTCATCCAAGTGTAGAAACATCCCTGAATAATTAAATGTAATAGATTTTGTGATTGACACTTACAGAATAGGAAAATCGTCTCAAGTCTCAAAAATTGTCTCTAACTTAAAATCTCAAATTTAGAGACTTGAGACTGTATCACAGTACAGAATCGCACGGTAAAATAACACTCGTCGGATAAACTAATAAAAAATAGAATGGGCACTCCATGGGCGACCCATACAAATCTCGCGGTGTCGACGGAATCATTCCAGCAATGCTACAGAATGGACTCTGTCTATCCGTGCCCTGTCTAAATGAGATTTTAGAGGATGTATGAAGTTCAGCTATGTATCACACTCATGGAGAGAGAAGGGTAGCTTTCATACCGAAGGCTGGTGGAAACAACATAACCTACTCAAAACAGTAAAGGTCTATAAGCTTACCTTCCTTCCTGCTTAAAACGCTAGACAAGATCTTAGACGCGCTTCTTAGGGCCGCAGCGCCTATATTCTGAATAGTATCCAGTCAATATACATATATGTAATATATACTATATATATGGAGGTTATCTTTGATAAAGTGGACAATGGAGCATCTCTTGCGCACTTGTACCGTATCGACAGTGAGGTCGCAGTCTGTTAAAATAATTTTGTAAGAACTCGTGGCACGAAAGTTAACATGGGTTTTGTAGTAGTATATTTGGTTGCAAAACTTTTGTATACCATCCACCAAGTTCGGGGATAAAATGGGTATGGGCGGAAGAATATAGAATCATTTATATGGAGGCTCTGCAGGCTAAAGGGATTCTGTCAACTTCCGCCATAACGTATCTTAAAAGCGGCTTATAACGTATTGTAAATCCTTTTAAAATATCTTCATTTATCTCCTTAAACTATAATAATGTCATTTTCCGTTCTGTACATATAGTATGTTTTACCATATAGAAGAAAAGATAAGTTAATTCGTAAAAGGAAACAAAAATTTAACTTGACTTATTTTAAACGTCACGACGAGCTGAATAAGAACGCTATATTCAGATTTATCAGCGACTATGTTCTAGCCTTGTTTCTGATAAAGTTGGATACGATACTATCCAAAACTGTTACAATTTTTGTTTCGAACATCAAAACAATTTTATATACCAAATGTTTTGATCGCTATCAATATACCACTTTAAGATTCTGCAATAGCCCTGTATATAAGATAATTTAATTTTTAATTTAGATAATTTGATGAGATTACATTTAATTTATTCACTAATCTAAAATGTCCTCACTGCCGTTAGAGATTTCGACATTCAAAAACTCACATCGTTATATATTACAAGAAAATGTCGTAATTTGTTGTAGAATATATAAAAAAATAGAGGACCCGCCCACGCTTTACTGTGGTAGTACTACTAATACCATCTATATGATTTCTATTAGTTAGATTATAAGTATTAGTTAAGGAATAATCGCATTTTTGGTGAAGCAACTTGCAGGAATAATGGGATGCCCAACTCCTCTCTCACTGGAAAAGAGAGAACAATTGCTAAACGTCAAAACCACCTAAACTTTGACAGTTGACTGGATTGGGGAGGTTTTAGCGTTTAGCAATTGGAAACGAGCGATTGAAATCTTACCAAAAAAATATATAAACGGAGGGATTTGTTGCATCGTTCAAGACCTCTTATCAAAAATGCAAAACAATGAAAATTAAATAAATTTGTGAAATTTAAAGGTATATGATGAAATCTATATATATAAAAAGAAGTTACATTTCCTTGGTAATCTTATAACTCAAGAACCGCCAAATCGATTGACACAAAAATTTGAGAGTTCGTTCTTACTTATAAGGAGGTGGTTTGTGTAAAGTTTGTTTGGAATCGGTGCAGCCGTTCCTGAGTTTGACATTTTTTGTGAGTAAATACACTGTACCAAAATCAAGTATTTGCAATACGATTTATCAATTTTACATCGTGCTCTCATTGCGAACAGAATATTAATTTTCTGTCATTGGAATTCAGTTGACAGTTTTCTTATGTGCTTTGAGTTCTTTTATATCTTGCTCTCATTTTGAACATTGGTGATACCATGTGTTTCTTTTTTAATTGTATTTTAATTGCTTCATTTTTATATTCACATTTATGCACTAGGTATGACGGGATTTACCTAACAGTTTTGTTAAATAACACAAAATAAAATAAAATAATGCTTTATTTACTCGAAAGAAACATAGGGATCATCTCCAGTACAGAAACATTTACAGAATGACTAAAATAAGTGTTTTTTTGAATTTTATACAAAATCTGATATAAATTTATATCACAAAAGTAAGTATACGATAGATTAAGTGGTAGAAAAAGTTAGAAAAAGGCTGTATTAAAGTTATATTCTAATACTTGGTTTAACCTTTAGACTTAATAATAGCATTAAGTCGTTGACATTGATTTCACCAAGTTCTTTTTATATCTTCAAGGATATTTTTTAGCTGATCCTCGAATGTTTACGTACTTGACAAAATGCTCGATAGGGTTTGTATCCGGAGATTGTGGCGGTGTTTTCAATTGTTTTGGCACGTTATATAAAAGCCATTCTCGCACAATATTCGATGTATGCTTGGGGTCATTGTCTTGCTGGAAGATGAATGACCCCTCCATGTTCAATTTAATTTTGTTTTAAATTATTTTTTAAAATGTTTAAATATATCGGTCCATAGTTTCTCAACAAAAACCAAATTACCCACCCCTTTTGACGCCATGCACCCCCAAACCATGACCGAACCCCCACCATGCTTAACAGTGCCAGTCATATTCATAGGATCTAACTTTTAACTTTTCTCCATACCTTTTCACGATCATCGGATCCACATATACTAAATTTGCATTCGTCTGAAAATATGACTTGGTTCCAGAATATTTGGTCATGCTTTTCGTAATCTTTTGTAAATACGATCCGTTTATGTCGGTTGACGGTACTCACGAACTTTTTCCTAATACTACGCCCATGATAGCCAGCGTTATACAATATACGTCGAATAGTTTGGGTACTACAATGTTTTCCAATCTCATTTTCCATTTCAGATTTTAATTTGGGGGCACTAATTTTGGGATTTGTTCTTACACAATTAAGTTTTCCCTATGACTGAAGACCCGTGGGCGACCGGAGCGCGACTGAATTAAACGATCTTTTGTATTTTTTTCAAAACTTTTAAATAATTTTTATTTTCTTTGTGATATTTTATTATCAAAGTTTTCAATGTATCTCTTTTACATTCAATTATGTCATAAATTAAAATATATATTTCTTCTATTGTTTAAACTGTTTATTTACTGTAAAAACGAAAAATAAGATACATATTTCACGTTTTAAAAAATTTTTTTGGATTATATTTTGGAGAAATGCGTTAATTCCAACAATTTGTACGCTGTGTATTTTATTATCAAAGTTCAATTCAAGCGTTACTTAATTTCGTCTGTCTTTATTTGCACAATTGAGGTTATGTCCAGTGTGAGTTATGTCATACACGCACACACATTGTTTGAATTAAATGTAAATTTTTTCTAGAAATAATTTTCAATGTATTGCACATTCAATTAGTCATACAACTGAAAGAATGTCACGTTCAAGACGTTGGCAGACGTTCACGTCAATCAAATGCTACAGCGTTAAATCGAAGATCACAAAGTGAAGAAGATCGTGTTCGACGAAATGAAATGGAAACACAACGACACAGACGGAGAACTCACTTGGATAATAGTGAAGCACCAAGAAACCGTCGTGGGCGTACGTCCGTTTATGATATACGTCAAATGGAACAAGCGGCTTTCAATTACGATGCCACCATTGATTACAGCATGTATGCCTACATTGGCCAGATGAATATAGAATGTATACATTGCAAAGCATTTAAATTTAAAAACGAAACGCCTGGCATGTGTTGTGCTGGTGGGAAAGTCAAATTACCGGTGCTAGAACTTCCGCCAGAACCTTTGCATTCATTGGTTTTTGGTAATTCGCCAACGTCAAAGCATTTCCTCTTAAATATTCAAAAATACAATTCATGCTTTCAAATGACATCTTTTGGAGCTACAAATATTATAAAAGATGGATTTATGCCGACGTTTAAGGTGATTTCTTCGTGTGAATTAGCAATATCATTTTTAATTTATGTGCCGTCCCTGTGTTCGATGTTTTTAGAAATTAAGATCCGTTATCATCTATATATATTTTTCGACCGTTACAGATTCAAGGTCAAATATACCATAGAGCTGGGTCTTTGCTACCATTCCCAGATGGTGATCATAAATTTTTGCAAATATATTTCATTGATGGTGAGAATCGAGAATTAAATAAGCGCTGTGCAATTTCGACGAATACGAGAAGATCAATCGTGAATGAATTGCAAACATTTTTTCATCAACACAATGAATTGGTGAAATTGTTTAAAGTGGCACTCGAACGGATGCCCTCCGATGGCCACAAAATCATAATAAAAGCCGATAAAACACCAATTGGGAAGCACACCAGACGATTCAATGCACCAACGATTGATGAAGTAGCCATTGTTGTGGTTGGCGAACAGTTTCAGTCACGAGACATTGTTTTGTATCGTAGAAATGAGAATTTACAACGTATTTCAGAACTCCATCGCTGTTATGATGCATTGCAATACCCCATTTTGTTTTGAAGAGGGGACGATGGCTATCACATCAACATACCAATGATAAATCCAACAACTGGTACATTATACATTTTATTTTGTTTAACACGTTCGCGTTCATTTGAATTTAGCGGGTGGCTGCCAAATAATCACTTAATTTTTCCATACAAAATTGAAGAGCGGGAATTCTCGCTTTTTTTCTGCAGGTTAATTTTTTTAAATAGTCTGAACAAATTAGGGAATTCCCGCCATTACCACATGTATTTCCTATGCACTTTTGTCGGGATTTCCCGCATTTCGTTTTATTGAAACTTCCCCTCAACAAACCATAAATGACTGGCACGTTAACTTTGAACGGGGATTCCCCAAATTAAATTTGTTTGAATTGCGGTTGGCCTGTCAGGGATGGTAGTTCACGACTTTACCAACACTAAAAATGTGCAGCGGTAGAAAAGCCCTATTCAAATAGCGCGGGAATTCCCGCAATTGTTTTATTGAAGGAAACATGAATGACGGGAATTCCGCAATTTACGCGAATGTGGTAAATATGATTTATAAATCATTTTCATTCGCTAATTAATTTTTGCAATACAGGTCAATAATCAACAAAAAAGTCAGTGCGATGAATTTTTAATCGTACCGATTTTCCAAAGCAATTGATTGCTGAAACAATTACAGGAGGTGATGGATATCCACAGTATCGTCGACGATCAACTGAAGACAACGGTAAATCAACTGTAATTAAAATTAAAAATCAAGATGTTGAAATCGATAACCGGTGGATAGTTCCGTACTCACCGATGCTGTCAAAAATGTTCAACGCTCACATCAATGTAGAATATTGCAGTTCTGTAAAATCAATCAAATATATTTGCAAGTATGTGAATAAGGGCAGCGATATGGCTGTTTTTGGAGTGGCTCCTGAGAATAATCATGACGAAATTTTGCAGTACCAAATGGGGCGCTATATTAGTACGAATGAAGCTGTATGGCGTATTTTATCGTTTTCAATTCATGACAGACATCCGGTTGTTGTACATTTGGCAGTTCATTTGAAAACTGCCAACGTGTTTACTACACTGCGGCAAATGCCGAGCAAAGAGTAGTAGAGCCACCAGTAACTACACTGACAGCTTATTTCCAGTTATGTGAAACTGATGAATTTTCCAGGACTTTGCATCAACAAAAAAATTTCAACGTCGCAAACAAGGCACACCTGTTGATGGTTATCCAGGTATTTTTCGAACAGATGCTTTGGGACGCATTTATACAGTTAGTCCAGCTAATGTTGAATGTTTTTACTTGCGACTTTTGTTGGTGAATGTACATGGACCTCAATCATTCCAACATTTACGAACTGTTAATGGTCAATTGTGCGCAACATACCGTGAAGCATGTCAACACTTGCATTTGCTGTAAGATGATACGCATTGGGATGCTACGCTTCGTGATGCATCAATTGTTTCTCCACCAATTCAAATTCGTATGTTATTTGCGATCATAATATCAACATGTTTTCCATCAAATCCACTGGAATTGTGGAATAAATACAAAGAGTTCATGGCTGAAGACATTTTGATTCGACTTCGACATCGTTCCAATGATCCTGCATTGCTGCTGACATTGGAAATGTATAATGAAGCCTTGATAATGATCGAAGATTTGTGCCTTACGATTGCAAATAAGGCATTAGGGCAATTAGGGCAATCCACCAAATCGTTTGATGCATGATTTATTTGAACGAGAATTGCAACGCGAACTGCAATTCGATCGTAATGAATTGCGTGCGTTCGTACAAACGTATACTCCACAATTAAATGATCAACAAAAGTATGTATATGACACAGTGATGCAAGCTGACAATGACAACACTGGTGGATTGTATTTTTTGGATGCACCTGGCGGCACTGGAAAAGCATTTTTGATTTCATTAATACTGGCAACGATTCGGTCGGAACAAAAAATCGCATTGGCACTTGCTTCTTCCGGAATTGCAGCTACATTACTTGATGGCGGCCGCACAGCACATTCCGCCTTGAAATTGCCATTGAACATGCAAGCAATTGAAACACCAGCATGCAATATTTCAAGGAGTTCTGGAATGGCTAAAGTCTTGCAACAAACATCCATTATTTTATGGGACGAATGTCCAATGGCCCATAAAAAATCTTTGGAAGCCTTAAATTGAACATTACAAGATTTGAGACGGAGTTTACAGCTGTTTGGCGGTGCATTAATATTGTTATCTGGTGATTTTCGTCAAACGTTGCCTGTTATTCCGAGATCAATACCAGCTGATGAAATTAATGCATGTTTGAAAAGTTCATTTTTGTGGGCACACGTACAAATGCTTTCGTTGACGACCAATATGCGTGTGCGTCTTCAAAATGATTCTTCAGCACGTGAGTTTTCAAAGCAATTGCTGAAGATTGGCGATGGAAAAATGGCAAGTGATCAAAATGGGTTTATCACGTTACCGAATAATTTTTCAATAATTGTATCATCAAAAGAAGAACTCATTGATCGCGTTTTTCCAAATATTGCTCAAAATTATAAGAACCATGATTGGTTACGAGAACGTGCAATTTTAGCACCAAAAAATGTCAATGTCAATGAATTCAATTTCCACATCCAGGAAAAATTGCCAGGTAATTCGGAAACGTATAAATCCATTGATACTGCTATGAATGATGAAGACGCAGTCAATTATCCGGTTGAATTTTTAAATTCTTTGGAACCACCAGGCATGCCACCGCATAATTTGAATTTGAAAGTTGGTTCATCGATTATACTTCTTTACTTCTTCGAAATCTTAATGCACCGAAACTTTGTAATGGGACGAGACTTTCAGTGAAGAAATTGATGCCAAATTTAATTCAAGCAACAATTCTCACTGGCAAAGCAAAAGGTGAAATTGTTCTAATACCGCGCATCCCATTAATACCAACGGACATGCCATTCGAATTTAAACGTCTTCAATTTCCTGTTCGGCTATCTTTTGCTATGACCGTCAACAAAGCCCAAGGGCAAACGCTTCAGGTGTGTGGAGTTAATTTAGAGGAAGCTTGCTTTTCTCACGGTCAACTGTACGTTGCATGTTCGAGAGTTGGAGCCACGAAAAATTTGTTTATTTATGCACCACAAAATAAAACAAAAAAATTGTGTATACAATTGTATTAAATTGAACATTGCTTTTCTTTTTCATTATTGAAATCAAATCTTTTAAGCAATCAATTTTTTGCGTAGAGAAACGCGCCGGGTAACGCTAGTCGATTGTCAGCCTAGTGGACTGCATATTAAGAAACGGTTCTCAAGCGTGGAAAGACAAAAAATCGGCTGGCAAGGTTATGGCATCAGTCTTTTGGGATGCCCGTGGTATATTATTCAACGAATGATAAATGAGCCAGTTTTAATTTATTCCACTGTGTATTTGATTGCAGTTCTATTCTACCATTCCCAACATTTAGCAATTTTATTATATTTCAGGAAGGATCAGTTTGAAATTGTACACATGTATATGTACTTCATCGTTCCAGTTTAAATATTACATTGCTCTGTGCAATGCTTCGAAAAGATTTATGTATGTCGCAAATTTTAATAGACCTTTTTATCAACACTTCAGTTATGCCGCTTTTTTTTATGCCAGATCTTTCGCAATTTTAAATTGCCTGTCAAGATACCCCCTCCAATAGATTGCAGGTATGAAAAAAATCTTATAGCTACCCATAGATGTATTGAATCACTCAATTTATTACTTAATACCATGTTCAGACTGACACTTAATAACACGATTTCTTGCATGATGAGCTTTTTCAAATCTATTTCGTGGACGTCGCACTGCACTTTGTGAGACTCTTTGTGACAACACGCCCCGAGCATTTCGAGTACGTCGACCTATGTTTGATTTTGGACGTGCCGGCATTTTCTTTAAAATAATTTCTTATATGATCACTTCGTTTGAAACACACATAAAGTTTTCACTGAATAAATTTCAATAATTATTCTTTTAAATAGCCGGAATAATAAAGCAAGCGACCGAAATTGAACGATTAAAATAATTTACAAATCAAAATATTGAAAAACAAAACAAAATAGAATTGTATGAAAAGTCACTTTTTGGAAATTTCCAATTTTTCGACTTTTCCTTATGAAAAATATACGGTTTTTTATATCTAACCCTTTCCAGATCCACAACGAACAACTTCTGATTTCATGAAGATTGGTTCCGCCGTTCTCGAGCGTTAGCGTTACTAACAAACAATCATTTTAACTTACATATGTACATATGTACATATGTATATACATACAAAATAAAACGTTTGTATGGGAAAAAGAAAAGGGCTGTTTTTAGGGGTTTTCCGGCAACCTTCGTAATTTTTTCTTACATTAGAACCTTCTCCTAATAATAACAAATACAACAAAAAAAATCAGCCAAATCGGTTCAGCCGTTTATGAGTGATGAAATTATATTGAAATTGAATTGAAAGTGGCATTGATTTTTATATATATAGATTTTCCATTTAATGAAAGAAATTTTGATTTTACGCGGCTAGCAATGAGACAAGGCCTATGGATAAAGTTTTTTTGCTGGTCTAGAAATTTAAAAAAATTGAAATTTTTTTATATTTTCAAAGTTTAACTATTCAAGAATATGTGTACAAGAGGATTTTTCAAAATTCAAATACATAGGCATTTTTCTAACCCGGCATCCAAACTGGTTCGGCCGGAACTAATCGAACAAACGACTTTACGCGAAACCTTATACGCGTTTTTCTCAAAAAATAAAATTTTTATAGAGTCTTCTTTATAGGCTTGTCTATAGTTGGAACTAGCCCCATCCCCACATTTTTATTTTTATTATTTCAAAAAAAATCGAAATAGTCAGAAAAAGTGATCCAAAAAAACTTTTTTTTTAGGCAGTCGCCATTTTGTGAAACAATTTTTTTCCCACTTTTCCGTAGTTCCGGCCATTGCGACATTATTCTAGATTAATAATCTTGTTTTTAGGTTTCAGATAACTAGGAGGGTTAAAATCATGGGTATGGTCACGTGGAAATTTTTAGAGACCCCCCACTTCGTGAGCTCATAATTTTTGAAATTTTTTACTTATTTTAGTTTTTAATTTTTTTCTGTACTCTTCTAAAATTAACAAATAACTAATAAAAAAATGGAAAAAATATTAATTGGCTTTTTTTTACGACACTTTAAAAATTACCTGAAATTCATGCTTCTAGATCAGGATACCCCCTTAACATAAGTGCAACACACAACCGTATTGTCATGCCTTGCTAAAAAGGACCCATTAATATCTCAAACGATTAGATAATATCTTTCCGAACGCTTCGACAAAAGATAAAACGTGCTAATTTACCTGGCGTGAAAAATACCTTTATTGCGGCAAAAAGAATTAAATCTAAGATTACAATTAGCGAAAAATTATGGGAATTGTTCTGTCGCAGCTCGCGGAAAAAAGCGGTACAATATCTTGTTTAACGATGGAACAAAAATCAATCTTCTTCGATCCATAACATACTTCGAAGTAGGTAAGAAATTGGTTCTCGAAGAACGGTGTGAGTTCTCTTAATTTGCCTTAAAAATAACGGTGGATATACTAGACACTGATGTAAGAAGTAAGCAAAATAAAAGAGGGCATAGGAGACTGAAACATGTACATTTTTTTAGTTACATATACCTGATGAACTTTTATTTTGTCCAGATATTTTTAATTATTTTCTAGAAATTTTAGTTTATATTTCAATTATTTATTACTAGTATCGTTTTTTCTTTTATTTAAATTATAAAAGAAATTAAATGTAACATTCTTTTCCTCCAAGCACGAATAAAAGTTAATTTTGTAAGTCTTTGAAGGCCCCAATGTGTGATTTGTTTTCTTTTTATATTTTTAATCCCGTATTTTCATAGGTTTACAAAAACAATTAATTCAAATGTTAATTAAAATATTTTTTAATGCACTAATTACAACAAAGCATGACAGTTTCAGAAAAGTTGTGAGATATGTACATTAAACCTTAAAACACTGGGACATACCCTTTTTAAAAATTTGCTTAAGTACGAATTCCTTCTCTATTGTGATACTGATTTTCGATTTTCAACGTGTCGTCAGTATCAATTACTTTTAAAATCTGAACTTATATCTCTCGTTTGAAGAATATTTGAAAACTATGATCTGGTTAATACCTTTTTCCGACCAGATTTATAAAACAAGTGGTTTTGACATTAAAAACTTATTTCACATTTCTTAAAACATGATATTACATCTAAGATAGTAATTTTTATCGCTCTGGCAAATGCCCCAATAACAAAACAAATATTCGCAGAAATACGTATTTACACGCAACATGCACAAATTTCAGGTGGAAAGCAGTAAGCGACATGAGAGGAATTGCGTTCGTGTAAGTGAGCGCAAAATTAAAGGTAATATCTGTTACCTTAAATTTGACGAATTCTTGTTTAAAGAAGTAATAGTATAAAATATATCGTACGATTAAAATAAATATATTGGACCTCAAACACTTTAATTTTATTGTCTTTAACTAACCTAAAACACAAATTGTAAATCATAACACCATAAAACATTCTTCTTCTTCGTTATTGGCGTAGACACTGCTTACGCGATTAGGTTAACAACAGCGCGCCAGTCGTTTCTTCTTTTCGCTACGTGGCGCCAATTGGATATTCCAAGCGAAGTCAGGTCCTTCCTCTTCCTCTGCTTAACCCGGCGGGTACTGCGGCGAATACTTTCAGAGCTGCAGTGTTTTCGTCCATTCGGACAACATGACCTAGCCAGCGTAGTCGCTGTCTTTTAATTCGCTGAACTATGTCAATGTCGTCGTATATCTCATACAGCTCATCGTTCTATCGAATGCAATATTCGCCGTGGCCAACACGCGCAGGACCATAAATCTTTCGCAGAACTTTTCTCTCGAAAACCCGCAACGTCGACTCATCATCGACCATGCCTCTGCACCATATATGGCAGAACGGGAATTATGACTGACTTATAGAGTTTGGTTTTTGTTCGTCGAGAGATATCAATATCATTGGCATACGCCAGCAACTGTACACTCATATAAAAGGTTGTACTTGCTTGATTAAGTTCTGCAGCTCGAATTATTTTCTCCAGCAGCAGACTAACAAAGTCGCACGATAGGGAGTCACCTTGTCTGAAACTTCGTTTGGTATCGAACGGCTCGGAGAGGTTTTTCCCGATCCTGACGGAGCTTTCGGTGTTGCTCAACGTCAGTTTACGCAGCCGTATTAGTTTTGCGGGGATATCAAATTCAGACATCGCGGTATAAAGGCAGCTCCTTTTCGTGCTGTCGAATCAGTTTGTTGACGGTGGGCTTTAATCTTTCACACAATACGCTCGATAGAACTTTATACGCGACGTTGAAGAGGCTTATCCCACGGTAGTTGGCGCAGATTGTGGGGTCTCCCTTTTTGTGGATTAGGCAGAGCACACTTAAATTCTAATCGTTGGGCAGGCTTTCGTCCGACCATATTTTACAAAGAAGCTGATGCATGCTCCTTATCAGGTTTTCGCCGATCCATCGCCCCCGCCGATTTTTTGTTTTTCAGGCGGGTATTCTTCTTCATGGTCGGGCAATGAAACGTCTGCTCCATCTTCATCGATTGGGGAATCGGGTTCGCCTTCTGCTAGCGTTGTACTTTCACTGCCATTCAGCAGGCTAGAGAAGTGTTCCTTCCATAATTTTAGTATGCTTTAGGCATCGGTCGCTACATCACCTTTGGGGGTTCTACAACGAGTATGCTCCGGTCTTAAAACCTTCTGTTAGCCGCCGCATCTTTTCGTAGAATTTTCGAACATTAGCCATGTCGGCCAGCTTGTCAAGCTCTTCATACTCACGCATTTTGGCCTCTTCCTTTTTCTGTCTGCAAATGCATCTCGCTTCCCTCTTCTACTCTCGGAATCTATCCCATCTCGAAAGTGTTGTGGTCGATCGTAAAGTTTCGAGGTAGGCAGTCTGTTTTCTCTCCGCTGCGACACGGCACTCCCAGTCATACCAGCTGTTCTTTTGCATTCTCCGAAAACCAATAGTTTCGGTTGCAGCCGTACGTAAGGAGTTTGAAATGCCGTCCCACAGCTCCCTTATACCGAGTTGTTGTCGAGTGCTCTCAAAGTGCAGGTGTGCAAGCTCCTGTTGTGATTGCAGCTTCTCGACGTCAAACCTTCCTTGTGTTTGTTGACGTGCGTTTTTGCTTCACAGAGGCGGGTGCAAATCTTGGCTGCAACAAGGTAGTGGTCCGAGTCGATGTTAGGACCTCGGAGGGCACGCATATCTAAAACACTGGAGACGTGTCTTCCGTCTATCACAACATGATCGATCTGGTTGGTGGTTTTTCGATCCGGAGACAGCCAGGTGGCTTGATGAACTTTCTTATGCTGGAATCTAGTACTACAGATAACCATATTTCGGGTGCCGGCGAAGTCGATCAGCCTCGACACATTTGGGGTTGTTTCGTCGTGGAGGATGAATTTACCGACCGTAGCGCAAAGATACCTTCTTTGCCCACCCTGGCCGTCGGAGCGTGGGTGCAAATCAGCGATATGTTGAAGAACTTCGCTTTGATGCTAGACGTTCATCCACCGGAGTGAATGATAGTACTCGGCGACGGAGTCTCTCTCCTACCACGAATCCCACACCAAACCTGCGCTCCTTTATATGGCCACTTTAGTAAACGCCACAAGGACTTACTCGTCTCAGTCCTTGTCCCGTCCATCGCATTTCTTGGACCGTGGTGATGTTAGCCTTCACTTTAACGAGGACATCAACCAGCTGGGCAGCGTCACCTTCCCAATTAAGGGACCGGACTTTCCAGGTGCATGCCCTCAATTCATAATCCTTATTTCGTTTGCTGTGGTCGTCATCAAAAGGGGGTTCTCTCATCCGAGGTAGTTGATATTGGAGGATGGAGTCATGTGTAGAAGTTTACGCAAGTGAGGAAAGTTCTCTGATCGCCATTCACGACTTCCGGTTTTAGACCAAGTATCCTCTGGGTAGCCTAAGAACATCCGTCCGAAGGCGAGCTAAAGTGAGAAGGCGAAATATCCCCTACACAAGGTTGAGCACTGGGTTTGGGACCCGCCACATAAAAAACGCCCCCAATGAAAAGGTATCAACTGTCATAAAATATTCATTAAGACAAAATATTTTGTACAGGGCATGTTTCCCTTAGCGGCAGGACTATACACGATGTTATTTCTCTAAAACTCTGTTTGAATGGACCTTAATGGTTTGATTAGATTAGCATAACAGGAGATTGTAGTAAAACTATCCCATAAAAGTTGTGTTATACGATTGGACATACATATGTATGTACATATTTATACTGGGTAATCTTTCCGTATTTTGTATACCATGTAGTGTTGGTAAGGTGAGATTTTAAGCTTCATTTAACCGAAAAAATTTAATTCGGGGAAGTTGAAAAAAATTTACAGCTGTTCGATAATAAAAGAAAATAATGAAAGTTGTGTTATACGATTGGACATATGTGCATATGTAGGCTGGGTAGTCTTTCTGTATTTTGTCAATAGATGTTGCAGTCGCATATCTCCAGTGCTACCAATCACATTGTGTCATACCATATAGTGTTGGTAAGGTGAGATTTTAAGCTTCATTTAACCGAAAAAAAATTAAATTCGGGGAAGTTGAAAAAAAGTTACAGCTGTTCGATAATAAAAGAAAATAATGAAAAATTCGTTATATTTTGACATTTTTGTATAAGAAAGGGAAGAATGCCACCCAAGCCACCAATGACATGTGTGAAGTTTACGGAGACGTTGCTCAGTTCGTATAGCTCAACAATGGTTCGCTCGCTTCCGTTCAGGAAATTTCGATTTACACAGATGGAATAATGTCTGTAGCGGAAAAATTGAAAAAGTGGTCGACCAAAATGGTACATATTTATTTATTTATTTATTATTATAAATATAAAAAAAATAAGTTGAAGCTTATTAAAAATACGAAAAGACTTTTTCGACAACCCAATATTATTTTTATACGATCAGGGATTTATCCGGTTTAGACCGGTTCTGCTTGCTTGTTTGAAGTAAAGAGTGTATTTCACGTTCATTGTTTTTTAAATTTATCAGTAGGCTAACATGTAAGTGCGCCGGAAATCATACAACACCAAGCAGCACAAAACCTGCCGAACTACCGCCCAAATGCTGTAACCGTAGTCAAAATCACCATGCGAACTATAGGAGATGTGAAGTTGCAAAGCAACTTCAAAAAATTAATAACGCGACTGAGAAAAATAAACAGCATAAATATGAACCAAACCGCTTAAGTACAACCGCTTCCGCCTCTCCTCCGAAGGAAGTCTCTAATATAAATCATCAATCTGGAAAGCCCTCATATGCCAGCATAACTAAAGGTGCTAATAAAGTTCAATAAAATATGTCTGAAAATCAAACAAATACGATTGCCACTGGTGATATTACCGGTAATTTTTCGTTAATCCTCAACAAGCTTAACAAGCCAGAAGAGCAAAATAGACTTACCCACGAACGTCTTACTAAACTAGAGCGACAGCACAACGAAAATAGGGCGCAAAAATCAAACCGATGAAAATTATGACCTGAAATGCAAATGGCTTGCTCAAACGTAGTAAAGAATTAGAGACATTAATCCATGTTAAAAAAATTGAAATTAGTCTTATATCAGAAACTCATTTTACAAATGAGACTTTCGTTAGATTCAAAAATTACAAGACGTATAGCACGAACCACCCAAATAACAATGCGAGAGCGGGGAGTGCCATAATTATCAGAGATAATATTCCCCACTACGAAAAAATTAATATAAGTGTCCCAGAATTCCCAACCACGACCATATTGGTTGAATCTAGTTTCAAAAAAATAAGCATTACAGCAATATATAGCCCACCTAGACACAATATCAAAATGGACTTGTACACAGAACTTATACAAAAACACCATGGGAAATTCATCATGAATGGTGATTTTAACGCAAAATACTCACAATAGGGTTCAAGAGGTACGACACCGAAGGGGAGAGAGCTATTTAAAGCTGCTATAACCACTGGATGCGACTTAAGGTCTACTGGCAAGCCGACTTACTGGCTTTCCGACACAAGAAAATTACCTGACTTGATCGACTTTTTCATCACTCGCCAAATATCCAAGACCTTCATTACCATGGAAAATGGATTGGACTTAAATTCGGACCAATCGCCAATATATCTAATCTTAAATGCCCATCTAATTGAAATGGACATACCACCTTATCATTCTAATAGACATACGGATTGGGAGTATTTCAAAGTTATGCTCGACAAAAATATTGATTTTGAAGTAAATATAACAACACAACATATGTTAAAAGATGAAGTTCATACATTTACGAAAGCTATTCAGGAATCGGCTTGGAAAAGTACTCCTGTTCCTAAACAAAAAAACTTTTATACTAAATATCCATCAGACATTTTAGATCTCATAAAGAAAAAGAGAAAGCTACGTAAAAAATGGCAAATCACGCGATTTCCCCAATATAAAACAGAACTGAACAATTTAACTAAGATTCTCAGCACTAAAATAAAATTATTTACAAATCAAAATTTTTCTAATTACATTCAGAAATTAACGCCAAACAAACATACGGATTATTCTTCTTGGGAAGCTGTAAAAAATGCTAGGAAACCAATATTGTCGAATACACCTCTCAGAAAGCCAAACGGATCCCGGGACAAAAGCGAAGAAGAAAAAGCGGAAGTTTTTTCAGAGAAACTCACCCAAACGTTTAGTCCTCTTCTGTTCTATGAAACTTTACCGCATCTGGAAGGATCGCAATGCGTAGAAGAAATTCAGCCAGCAACAATTAAAGAAGTGGAAAATATAATTAAAAGTTGATCTAAACGACTTGGTGACAGCTGATGTACTAAAAAATCTAACGTGAAAAGCATTAGAAAAATTTACATCCATTGTCATGGAAGGTATCTGAAATCATTATGGTACAAAAACCCGGGAAAAGCGCACAGGAAGCATCATCATATCGTCCAATCTTTTGTCCAAACTACTTGAAGTTGTAATTATAGGAAGATTTCAGAACATAATTGAAGAAAGTGGCCTTATACCAATTCATCAATTTGGATTTAGATCGCAACATTCCACAATCGATCAAGTTCATCGAATAACAGATATAATTGAGGATGCGATGCAAATTTGCACAGCGGTTTTTCTTGACGTATCCCTGGCGTTCGATAGAGTATGGCACCATGGCTTACTACATAAATTAAGACTTCTCTTTTCAGAGCTTCTAACTGAACTACTTGCCTCTTACCTGAGCAATCGCTATTTCAGAATCAAACAGGGACAATCATATACTATGTTACAGCGAATAAAAGCAAGTGTACCCCAAGAAAGTGTCCTGGGACCACTCTTATACATTTTGTTTACTAGCGATATGCCTACGGCGCCAAACAGCACAATCGCCACATTTGCAGATGATTCCTACATCATTACTACTGGTAAAAATGAAATAGAGTCGTCGAACAGAATGCAGTCTTCAATCAACCTAATTGTAGAATGGACACAAAAATGGAACATTATTCTCAGCGAGTTGAAGCCTATACATATAAAGTTCACTAACAAAACTGCTATGTATATCCCCTTATATATTGGGAATGAAGTAATTCCTTACTCCACCTCGGCGAAATATCTTGGTTTGACGCTGGATGCAAAGATAAAGTGGAAGGAGCATATACTATACAAAGAAAAGTTGCAGAACTGAAACTAAAATACAACAAAATAAATTGGTTAATCGGCAAGAAATCACACCTAACAACCTAGGTTTTAGTCTACAATCAAACATTAAAGCCGATTTGGACATACGGAATTCAACTATAGGGATGCGCTGCACCGTTATACATCGAAATGGTGCGAAGATTTCAAAATAAAGTTCTGTGAAAAATTGTAAATGCCCCGTGGTACATACGGAATTCAGATCTACATCGTGATCTTCACATAAAAATAGTGCGGGAAGTCATTCGCGAAACGGCATCGAAACATGCCACAAGGTTGCAAAACCACGTAAACGCTGAAGCCCGACAACTAGGAGGGACTAAAAATAGCAGGCGCAGATTGAAAAGAACAACTTTTCATGACCTTCTAAGCCAGTGTTTCCCAAAGTGGGCGATAACGCCCCCTTGTGTGCGCTGCAGGTGTCAAGCGGGGCGGTAAGAGACCCAGAAAGCAAATGGGTTCGTTGTGTAGAGGTCTGGGGTTTATTTATAATTTTATTTAGCTTGTTAGGCCTCTTGACAACGACTACATGAGCACTCGACTCTCAACAACAACTTGTGAACATCAACTAATATGAATTAAAAGATTGCTCAAACTCGGTTCTATATTTCTCTCCGCGTAGTTCATATATCTGTCCTATTTTACTGAATATAGAAAAAATGAAAATCATGTCAATCGGTCGCTCCGTTTCATAACGGGGCATCTCGACAGGATAGAATTTATAGAATACTAACTGTCAAACGTATTGCTATTGCCATTGCCAAATCTGTATGTGGGCATTTGTATTCATAATATAATCATTTGCGCAAAGGTTTAGGGTAGGTAGGTTCGAGCTGATGTAGCGCATGCTTTGAGCTCTTGAATAATTTATTTTATCACTTGCGAAATGACGTCGGGTAAGTAGCTGATGTAGGGCACGTTTTGAGCTTTTGAACTCCTTAAATCTTTTATGTGGAAAATAAAAAAAGGATCTTTATCGTTTCTTACAAAGGTATTTCTGGGAAAAATAAGATAATTCGAAAAGGAGAAAGATCCTTTTTTTTACAAATGTATTTCTAGGAAAAATAAGAATTCATATTTTTGGACTACTGTATAATAATTGTGCTTAAGCATTCCTATATAAACAATGTAATATTTATTTTTTTATTCATTTGTGGTTTTGCGCGCAATAGATGAGCATTACTTACGCCTCCTTTACAATACTCGCGAAGTTAAACGTATTTCTCAAAGCAAAACAATGTCGGAAGTAAAAAAGAAGATACGGCAATACTGTGCGGAATACATTAAATTCGGATTCATTGAAAATCCCACAAACCCATCCTCGCCTTTGTTTCTTCTATGTATCTGTGTGTATTTTCGAATGAAGCAATGAAGCCTTCAAGACTGCAAGATCATTTGAATAAAATGCATCCAGATAAGAGACAAGAATGTAGCATATTTTCAAGACCTAGAGAAGAAGCATAATACTCAGCCAAGTGTAGCAAAACTATTTTCGGCGGCTGCTAAGCAAGATGACGACGGACTTCGAGCTTCGTACAATATCTCTTTGTTAATTGCTCAAAAAGGCAAACCACATAACATCGGAGAAGTGTTCAGATTTCTGAACAGTTCTTAACGGCTACAATTGTAAATGAGATAAATCTGTATAGAAACGGATCTCATATGTCAAATATTTGTATGCATTATAGCTAACACATAAAAATACAGTCATAAATATAAATATGTACAAATACCCATTTCGGGTATTGTTTATGTTACATGGTATAGGGTTGTTTTCAAGTGCACATGCACATTTGTATTCAATTGCCTAAATACATATCTTAAGTCAATATGTTATCATAAGTAAATATCTTTGTTGTTAATTGTTGAGTGCATACGTATTGCATATAAATGCATACGTGCCACATATAAATGTATTATATGTATATGTATCTGTTCAATATATTTGATCAGGCATATTGATTAGAGACTGCAATATTTAATGCACTCAATGTAAGGGAACGGAAATGATCCTAAACTATTAAAAGATAAGAAATAGTGTGTATGCCGTTGAGAACACTTATGTTTAAGATATGTGTACATACTTCGGTATGTACAATAGATTAGTATTAAGATTGGTGTATGTACTCTGCATGTGGTGCATACACAAATTAGGATAAGAAATTTTATAAATAAAGGAGCTCTGGGCAACCAGGGCTGAGTACATTTTTAAATCCGAACCAAACGCGTCTTATTTTTATCAGTGGTGACCCCGTAGTTTTTGAAACACGCGAGTGCAGTAACAGTGATAGTTAGTGTTAAAAAAAAATATTTTATTTGAAGTGAAAAAGTGCGTTTTAAAAAAAAAAAAATATTTTCCTTTTTAATATAAAAAAAAAATATATATATATATACACATATATATTTTTTTAATATATCATATTATATAATAATATTAAAGTGAGAAGTGAGTGTTGTGTTCATTGGCGGCACGTATTTTTCCGGCAATAATCCACATTCTAATCAAGGTAAGAACATTTTGAATTTTTTTAATTCATTTGTATATATTATTTATTATTATATTATTTTTTTTTTATTTTTGGGAAAATGGAGAACCAAATAAAATTAGCAGAAGAACTGCAAAAACTTCATTTTAAGTCCATGAGTATGGATATAAGATTTAGAAAATTTGGAAAGACTCCTAGATAGTTTGGACAAAAAATGGTCAGAGTTTCAACGAAACCATTTAGAATTGTCCAAAGATCCCAAAAATAAAAAAGAAAATTATTTTAAAAATGACGTAGAAGGTTCGGTAGTTTATTTGACAGCGCACGCCAAGTTAAGCGAATTGATCGCTATTATTAAAGAAAATAGTGCTCCCAGGAAAATGGAATGCCTTCCAAATCCTGGTTTAGTTCGCAGGCTTCAATTCTTATTAACAGAATTAGAAAAGAATATTGAAGACTGCGAATTAAACGAAATAGTCTCTCTAGACAGTGTAGAGAGACTTATAGAAAAAACGCTTGAATTTATTAGCCAGCACGAAAATGATGAGTTAACGAGTAAATTCTATGATTTAAGAAATAGATTTTACAAACTTAAATTAAAATCCATTAGCAAGAAAAATGCTACTAATTTTACGCTGCCTCAAGTAGACATTCCCATTTTTTCAGGAGATTACGCTCAGTGGCAAACTTTTAAAGAATTGTTTGAGCAACTCGTAGTATCTCAAAATGTTTCAGACACATATAAAATGTGTATTTTAAAAACAAAATTAAGAGGATCGGCTGCAAGTTGTATTGCAAATTTGCCTTCAACCTCGACAAATTTTTCAGTGACAGACTGCTTTTAGTGTACGAAATTTTCAAGAAAAAATTTCTGAAAGTACACAAGCATTGGAAAGCCTCAGTTTGTCTGCAGATAATTTGCTACAAGCTTTATTAAATTATACGCTTGTGCAAAAATTAGACAACAATTTTAGACTTAGGTATGAAAATTCCCTTAAAAATTCTAAGGAAATACCTACCTTAAATTCACTACAGATGTTTCTGAAGGGAATGCACTAGAAGCAGCGCAAGCTTCAAAAACATCACCAAAATTTCAAAATGCAGAATTTAAATGCATAATGGGATGTAATAATTCACATAATATATTTTATTGTCATAAATTTAAAGCTCTTTCTACACAAGACAAATGGGATGAAGTAATGAAACACAAATTATGCACCAAATGTCTTAAAACAGGGCACAATATAAAAGAATGTTTAGACACTATGGTTGTAGAAAAGATTGTGTCGAATGTGCCCACAGAACACATAAAAGTAAAAAAAATTCCAGAGAATATAAAACTGGCCGACCCTTCATTTGGTGTTCCGGGTAAAATTGATTTACTTTTAGGTGCGGACATATTCTTTGATTTCTTAAAAGAAGAGAAATTATCAATCGAAAATGTTAATTACAAACTGCAGAACAGTGTGTTTGGGTGGTTGATATACGGATCAACTAACATAAGCTTCAAATTAGTTCACTGTGGTGTTGTAACATATTTCGATGAAAAAATAGACAATCAACTTAAAAAGTTTTGGGAAATAGAATCAATTGAAAATAAATGTGTTAATCAAACTAAAGAAGAAACACATTGTGAAGAGCACTTTAATAATAACTTTAAAATTTCTATAGATGGTAAATTTACTGTAGCTCTTCCATTTAAAAAAGAAAATATAAATTTAGGTGACTCTTCTTTACAAGCAAAAAGAAGATTTCTTTCTCTGGAGAAAAAGTTTAAAAATAATGAAATTATGAAAGAGCAGTATAAACAATTTATGAAGGAATATATAAGGTTGGGCCATATGGAGGAAATAAAAAATGTTAATATGTTTAAATCGAAATATTATTTACCACACCATTGCGTACTGAAACCAGATAGTACAACTACTAAATTAAGAGTCGTTTTTGATGCATCCTGTAAAACAGACAAGAATGTTTCCTTGAATTCAATAATGCATTCTGGGCCTAAGTTGCAAGAAGACTTATTTAATATTTTGCTGAGATTTAGAAAACATAGGTATGTATGTCTTCACAGCAGACATTGAGAAAATGTTCAGGCAAATATGGATTCGCCCAGAGGATGAAAAATATCAATTAATCTATTGGCGCGATGAAGATAATGAAATACTGCGAACATATACTCTTAAAACAGTTACGTATGGTACTGCGGCTGCACCTTATTTAGCAGTTAAATGTTTGCAGAAAATTGCAGAAATAGAGAGAAATGATTATCCAGAAGTAGCTGAAATTATCAATGTAGATTTTTATATGGATGATCTTATGACAGGAGGAGATAATCTAGATGGTGTCAAGTTAATCCAGGACAATATCAAAATAATTTCAAGAAAATATGGATTCAACCTTAGAAAATGGTGTTCCAATAACATTGAACTTCTAAAAAACATTCCTCTTGAAGACAGAGAAAATCAACTTGACTTGAACAAGGAAAATAACAACGAAGTTAAAGCATTAGGTGTCACTTGGACTCCATTCGACCACCACTTTCATATAACTTGCAATTGGAAGTGCAACGACAAAATTACTAAAAGGACCATTCTTTCAGACGTTTCCAAATTATTCGACCTATTGGGCTTTGTAAATCCCGTCACAGTTACTTCTAAAATTTTATTACAAGAAATGTGGAAATCAAAAACTGATTGGGATGAAAAGCCGTCACAGGAAATAGTGGACACAGACGTATTTTATGCAATGAACCGGTAAATATTGAGTTACATGGTTTTTGTGATGCTTCGATGAAAGCGTATGGGGCCGTAGTTTATGCAAAATTTGAAAACCAAACAGGTGAAACTTATGTAAATATACTTGCAGCCAAATCACGAGTCGCGCCAATAAAGATAATAACATTGCCGCGGCTTGAACTATGTGCGGCTGTTCTCTTAGTAGAATTAATACAAAAAATTTTAGAAAGATTGAAATTTAAATGTTCTATTTACTTTTATACAGATTCCACAATAGTATTGAATTGGTTACAGCTAGAATAGAGTAAATTTCATACAAACTAACACCAACATAAATAATTGGAGGCATATCGGCTCAAAAGACAATCCGGCTGATATTATTTCTAGAGGAGTTACACCAAGCGAACTTATCACCAGCAAATTATGATTAAGAGGACCGGAAATTATTTATACAAATAATTGTAAAATCCAACAAAAGGTAAACAATGATAATTTAATTATTCCAGAGATAAAGAAATCCAAGATTGTTATGATTCTAACCGAAAAACAAACAATTCTAATGAATATAAACCATAAAAATATCTAGTTTCGAATTTCTACAAAACGTTACAGCTAACATATTTAAGTTTACAGATATCATTAGGAAAAAACCATTAATGAATACAATTTTTTATAAACGAAAAGCATTAAATTACATAATTTGTCAAATACAAAAAAAATACTTTGATCTAGAACTAAAACTAATCAATTCCAACAAACGAATTCCAAAAAATTCCAAACTAGCCACTTTAGCTCCAATTGTGGACAGCAATAATATTATAAGAGTAGGAGGTAGGATTCAAAGTAGTAATCTTTCAGAGGATGCTAAGCACCCTATACTTCTCCCTTATGAAGATGAAATTGTTCGTTTATTAGTAAATCATATACATGTTAAGAGTCAAAATTTCTCAAGTGTACCAACATTTTTTTGACGGTCGAGCTTTTAACGTTGAATAAACGTTTTTCAGTTCACAACAATAAATAAAAAATACAACTTGAACAATTTTCCAAAATTTCAATTATTTTTCAAGTTATTGTTATAAACTTTTTTTTGCATGAGCTTACAATTTATTTATTTTCTCAGGATGGATAGCATCGATCTTGCTCATTTTTAAAACAGCTATCGTTAATGACTTTCTCTTCCTATTTCAATATTTTATTGACAGGAAAAACGTTATTTAAAAAAGTTATAAACAATTGTTATAAACAAATTGAAATAATTTAAACTTCTCAATCGATTTACAATATCGTTTCAATTTAATATTGTTGTACATTTTATAACACGTTATTGACAAATAGAAAAACATGAAAACTTGCAACGCAACCGAAGTTATATTGTTTTTGCTCCTGATGTGTAATGCGTGAAGCGCGTGTCACAAGCTTTGTAAGCGCAATGTTACGCTGAAAAATAATCTTTGGAAACGAGTTATAAGTCGGACACATGTTCTTGTTTATTGCTTATATTGAAATATACATAAAGTGTATATGATTATTTCAATAATATAATCCACATTATTTTTTATTAAGCCTTTTTTTGAAAACACTTGCAGTTACAAATTTTTCTGAAGCAGAATATATTTTGCATGCAAGTTCGGCATTAAGTGGATAGAAACAATGATAAGATCGAGTGTCTTTTGCAGTTTTTGCCATTTGATATCTTGCTTCCAAAATCTTCTTATGCATCGTGTGCTCTTCTATTGTGGAATAACTGAACTCGATTTTCTTGAAAAACTTTTTTGCCCATTGATATAAGAGTTTTGGGGAAGTGATGTCCTCATCTTGCAAACTGGACCTGTAGGCATGCCTTTTTACGGTACCACCAATGCCGTCGCATGCGCTTTTACCATGGGAAGTAGCGAAAAAATGCCATTCAACTTTGACACCAAAGTCTTCTTCGTGCTTCATCAAATTGATCAAATTAAATTTGTTCTTATACTGCGAAGCAGCGCCGTCCGAGAAATACGAAATTTTTTTTATTTTGTCAGAACCAAATTCATTTTTTAAATGAGCTATCAGTTTCGAAATAAAAAAATGCACTGCATTTGCATTGTGAAGTAAATGTTCTGAAATGATGACGTAATTCACATTTTTCAAAACGGAATTAGCCCAATGTTGAGATTGAATGGCATTTTGTACTTGGCATGTATAATTTTCAGCAAAATCCAAAGTTATTATGAACTCTCCTTCGTTTGCTGTATTTTTTATCTGATCAAAATAAGCACTTTGGGCCTTTGCTAAGAAATCATGTTTCACAACTGCGGGCAAGTCATCTCAAAGAAGTTCCAGAAACTGTTCAGTTGGTAGAGTCTGCAGTATCAATTCGCACCAAAAAAAATTTTAATTTTCAATATTTTCCTCCATTTAAGAGGCACTGTAGTCAGAAGTGCAATTTTTTCATTTCGAGAATTTTGATTGGCAAGAGCTCTTTTTAGATTATTAATCCAATTATCCCCAATAGAATTTTCCTCGTTTGGATTATTGTCGCATAGAAAATCTGTGGATTGCCGTTTTTTGAATGGAGGAATTTCGGGATTTTCATAATTTGGATCTTTACGTTCATTATCGTAAGTGACTGCGAGACTTTCTGACGATTCATCGAGTACGATAGTTGAATTTTCTTTTGTAACATTCGTTAATGCGCAGCTTTGTGGCAAATTCCCACTAGAAGCTCTGTTAATTTGTGTTTGACATGATCTGCACATGTACTGCCCTACAAAATTGGAAAATTTTGCATTCCAATTTATACTCACTAAAGCAACATTCTTGATAACACACTTGTGGCCTTTCTTGCCGAGAGGATTGCAACAAGAATTCGCTCTTGGCATGCTGAATCGTACACTCAGTGTAGTAGAACACGAGAAAACGTCGCTTATTGCTCCTCTATATGCAACTAAACAAATGACAAATCGTAAACACCGAGAAAAAACAGAGCACGCGTGAATCGCTTCGTGTCGAAACATGTCGCGGCGCGCTCGCAAACCCGGCATCGCGCCCGAAGCTTGTGACACGCGCTTCAGCATTACACATCAGGAGCAAAAACAATATAACTTCGGTTGCGTTGCAAGTTTTCATGTTTTTCTTTTTGTCAATAACGTGTTATAAAATGTACAACAATATTAAATTGAAGCGATATTGTAAATCGATTGAGAAGTTTAAATTATTTCAATTTGTTTGTAACAATTGTTTATAACTTTTTTAAATAACGTTTTTCCTGTCAATAAAAAATTGAAATAGGAAGAGAAAGTCAATAACGATAGCTGTTTTAAAAATGAGCAAGATCGATGCTATCCATCCTGAGAAAATAAATAAATTGTAAACTCATGCAAAAAAAAAGTTTATAACAACAACTTGAAAAATAATTGAAACTTTGGAAAATTGTTCAAGTTGTATTTTTTATTTATTGTTGTGAACTGAAAAACGTTTATTCAACGTTAAAAGCTCGACCGTCAAAAAAATGTTGGTACACTTGAGAAATTTTGACTCTTAAACATCTACACATTGGACCACAGGGTTTACTAGCAATAACCAGGCAAAAGTTTTGGATTTTGAGAGGTAGACAATTAGCAAGCAAAGTTGTAAATAATGTTATAGATGCTTTAAAGCAAACCCTCGGCCCCTACATCAGTTAATGCGAAACTTACCGCAAGATAGACTAATAGGAACGCGTCCATTTTATATAGTAGGAATGGACTTCCTAGGTCCAATTTGGATACATCATAAAATACGTGGAAAAAAGGCTGATAAAGCTTACGTCTGTGTCTTCGTGTGCTTTTCCACGAAGGCAGTACACTTAGAAGTAGTTTCAGATCTTTCTTCAGCAGCTTTTATAGGTGCCCTAAAAAGATTTATTTCTAGGAGAAGTTGCCCCCATAAAATCTATTCAGATAACGGGACCAATTATATTGGAGCAGCCAATAGTCTTCGCGAAGTTTTTAAGTTATTTCAGAAAGACTCACATAAAACAGAATTATCAGAATTTTGTAATCAAAGAGAAATAACCTGGATAAACATACCAGCAAGATCTCCACATGTAGGAGGATTGTGGGAAGCGGCTGTTAAATCAGTTAAAAAACATTTTTTCCGAGTAGTTGAAGGTATAATGACTTTTGAAGAAATGTCCACACTCATGACACAAATAGAAGCCGTACTTAATTCAAGACCTATTACCCCATTATCAAACAATCCAAATGATCTCCAGGTATTAACACCAGGCCATTTTTTGGTAGGAGAACCATTATCAACTATCGTTGACACGAACTAAAACCAAAGTTACCAAGGGTTAGAGGACCATTGGAAATCGGTCGAAAAGAATTCAAAAGAATTCTGGAAGCGATGGTCCAATAAATATTTAAATGAACTGCAAAAAAGAAATAAATGGCAAGTTCCTTTTGAAAATATCAAAACTGGTACCTTGGTACTTCTTAAAGAAGAAAATATCCCACCATTACAGTGGCAAAGAGGACGTATTGAAAACGTTATTTTAGGCCAAAATGGGAAATGTAGAATGGTAGACGTAAGGACAAGCAATGGTACATCAAAAAGAGCAATACACAATGTTTGTCCTTTTCCTATCGAAGAAAAAACAAGAGATGATCCGATTGAAGTAAATGATAATATACCAAGGCGGTCGACTCGGATAAAAAATAAAAACTTAATCTTAACATTATTAAACTTACTTATAGTTTTACCATCTGTAAAATGCTTAAATGTAAGTTATTTTAAGAATAGTTCTGGAGTATTTTTGGAACAAAGAGGGCCTGTTGGGTTGACTAGAACAGCGTGGGATATAATTGTCCACATCGATCTTCTTCAATACTCGGTTGAAAAGCAGCAAATTTCAAATTCGTTGAAATATTTGAAGGACTCAACTATATTTAAAGAGGATAAAGTGAACGAAATGGCTCAGCAGCTGCACAACAAGTATTTAAAGATTGAACAGCTGCACGACATCATTGCGTTCACGGGGAGAAGGATGCAACGGAAGACAAGGTCAGTGTTACCCTTTATAGGGTCATTATACCACTCCTTGTTTGGACTGATGGATGAAGAGCATGCAGAAGATCTTACGCAAAAAATAGAGAAGGCTAAGGAGAACGAAAACTACTTGCTGGGATTATTGCGAAATCAATCTTCAGTGGAAGACGTCACCTTAGATGTTTTAAAACGTCAAAATCAAGCTTACTGGGATAACTTTAAAAGAATGAATGACTCAATTTATTCAATGAGTTCCATTCTCGATGACCAATTGAAAAGTGAGTTATTTATTGAAACAGCCACCAAACTCAGCACAACAATGGAGACCTTTGAAATGCTTCAAAGAGACATTATAAGCGTCCTTTGGAACTCTAGAGGTAACTTCATGGAAAGGCTGTTGCCGATAAAAAGGTTTGAAGCCCAAATAAAATTAATTTCAAATAATCTTGACCAGAGCTTGCGGCTTCCTGATACTGACCCCTTTGAACTCGGACATATAGCCACTACAACAGCCAAAGTTACTAAAGATTTTATATTGTTTAATATAAAAATACCTTTAGTTGCCAAAACAGAACTCCATATGTACACAATATACCCATACCCCACAATACATGACGGGTATTTCGTCAGCATTAAGGAAACAAATCGTCACATTATTTTCAACGAAAATAAAACGGTTTTCTATAGCATGACTGATGAAATGTTGTACAGATGTCAACGTATGGTGAGAATGACAATATGTCCACAAGTGCATCCTATCTTTAACGTAGGACATATGCAGACTTGTGAGATGTCATTATTAAAAATTAAACAGGCATACCACTTAACTGTGAAGTCAATATTATGCCAACGCAAGAATTTTGGTTACAGCTCTCCTCACCTAATACATGGATATTTTCAATGCCATCAAAGGTAGCGGCCAAAACTAGCTACAATGGTAGTAATCAAACTACCATTCTAAATAGACAAGGCATCATAACTTTAGACACCAATTGCGTTTTGAGGACGGAGAGCGTAAACCTTTGGGAATACAATCTCAAAACTTCCGGAATTAAGTTTGAAATACCAGGAACTAACCTCACAACACATCTCCCTCCCCTAAAACATTTTAAGCTAAAAGGATCCATACAAGCATTCAAGATACCTGACATTCCGCGACCAACTACCATTTGGGGATTTCCACTGGACTTAGAATGGCATCATATGGTGCATTACGGCATGAATACCACCAACCTAATCCTGTTAATTGCTGGTGGTGTAATCTTAACAATAATCCTACGACGCATCTCCAACGCAGCAAGGAACGTATATCCCATAGGAGGATATATATTTAGAAATTAGTTATTAATATTAGCAAATGAAAATTATATTAAACATTTAAAAAGTATACAATAAAAATAGTTTATATTAGAAAAATTATAACGAGTTCGATCAGCCAATCTTGTAATTAAAAATGTAATTAACATGCCCAAGATTTATAAATACTTGAATTATTTTGAAGTGTAAACACTTCAACGTGGGCAGTATGTTCAGATTTCTGAACAGCTCTTAACGGCTACAATTGTAAATGAGATAAATCTGTATAGAAACGGATCTCATATGTCAAATATTTGTATGCATTATCGCTAACACATAAAAATACAGTCATAAATATAAATATGTACAAATACCCATTTCGGGTATTGTTTATGTTATGTTATGTAAATACATATCTTAAGTCAATATGTTATCATAAGTAAATATCTTTGTTGTTAATTGTTGAGTGCATACGTATTGCATATAAATGCATACGTGTCTCATATAAATGTATTATATGTATCTCTATGCGTTGTTTATGTATTGCTTTGTACTGCCTCAACACTGGCGAAGATAAGCCTGTTCAATATATTTGATCAGGCATATTGATTAGAGACTGCAATATTTAATGCACTCAATGTAAGGGAACGGAAATGATCCTAAACTATTAAAAGATAAGAAATAGTGTGTATGCCGTTGAGAACACTTATGTTTAAGATATGTGTACATACTTCGGTATGTACAATAGATTAGTATTAAGATTGGTGTATGTACTCTGCATGTGGTGCATACACAAATTAGGATAAGAAATTTTATAAATAAAGGAGCTCTGGGCAACCAGGGCTGAGTACATTTTTAAATCCGAACCAAACGCGTCTTATTTTTATCAAGAAGAGTTAATATTGCCAGCAATAAATGAAGTAATAACTACCGTGCTTCATAAACCGGCCGCATATATTATCCGAAAAATTCCTTTGAGTAATAATTATGTGCAAAGACGAATTGATGAAATGGCTGAAAACATTGAAGAATCATTGTGCGATCACCTGAGGACAAGCCAATTCTCAATTCAGCTCGATGAGTCCACTTTACCAACTAATGAAGCATTGTTGTTGTCTTACGTGAGGTTTATTAGAGATGAGAAAATATGTGAATGTGAAGAACTATTATTTGCTAGAAATTTAGAGATTCGATATATTGGAAAAGTTTTGCGATGAGAAAGAGATTCCTTTGAAAAATATTATTCCAATTGCTACGGATGGCGCTCCGGCTATGATAGGGTGCCATAAAGGCTTAATAGCGCACTTAAAAAATAAAATTACAGATGTCCTTGGTGTACATTGTGTTATTCATAGACAACATTTAGTTGCTAGAACCTTAAGTGAAAAACTATTTCAATCACTGCAATATGTCATCAAAGCAGTCAATAAAATCCGCAACAGCTCTTTGAATGATAGATTATTTCATCAGCTTTGTGTTACTAATGACGAGGATTTCAATCGTTTGTTGTTTCATACTGAAATTCGTTGGCTATCAAGAGGCAATTATCTGACTCGATTCTACAACCTATTTGACTCTGTTATAGAGTTCTTGGAAACTAAAGATACAGAATTTCAAGACAGGCTTATAATATTAAAGAATGATATAGCTTACATGACAGACTTGTATAAATTGTTCAACGACATGAATCTCCAACTGCAAGGCTATAAACTAAATGTAATTAAAACAAAAAACGTCGTTGCTGCTTTCGCATCCAAACTGCTTCTACACAAAAAGAATCTGGGCAGACGTGAGTTTCACAATTTTCCTAATTTATCAGTATCATGCAGTAACGACGAATTCTTTGCCTACTGCCAACCTTTGGAAAACCTCCACATTGACTTCACCGAACGACACCAGGACATTTTGAACTTGGAAATACCAGACTGGGTGTTGGATCCGTTTTCAAATGTCAACACAGCAATGTCACCTAAGCTGGAAGAAGAACTTATAGAATTGACAACAAACGAGGAAATAAAAATCAAGTTCAAAAATGGTTACCAAGAATTTTGGCTACAAAAACCAATCTCGCAATTGTACCCTGGATTGTGGTCAATCGCTCAACGATTCTTGATAGCATTCCCATCGTCATATTTGTGTGAGCGTGGATTTAGTGCTATGACAACACTGCTTACTAAAAATAGAAATCGTTTGCTTGTTATCGAACGTGGCGACTTGCGACTGTTCTTGAGTAAATTGGAACCTGATATTAACAAAATTATTAAACAGCATCAGATTCATCCTTCACATTAGTTTTTATATATGGATCGATTATTTTAGTTTTATTTTTAATAAAATATTCTCTGTTTTAATACTATAAAGTTGTGTTTCGATAATCATTCTTATTGGCAGGTGGAGCCCGTAAGAGTTAACTTGAGACCTAAGCGCCGTTGTATGTTACCTACTGCGCTCAGGTTTCAAGTTGCTGGTTATAGTAAAAGTTTCGTTTAGAATTCTCCGTTAATATACATATATAGGTCACAATAATTAATTTGAAGTTATAGTGGTTTTCAAATAGGTGAAAAAATGGGGGCGCTAAAAAAATATTTATTCTCAAAGTGGGCGGTAGACAAAATAAGTTTGGGAACCACTGTTCTAAGCAAATAACAAATATTTTAATATTTAGTTTTTAATACAAAGTTTAGTTTTGAAAAAAAGCTTCTAATAGAGCTTTTATTGTTTTACCTTATAAATTATGAAAAATATTGCTTGTTAGTACATTCTAGTTGCAAATCGATTGAAATGTGAAACCATATATTGTAACGTTTTAATAAAAAAAAGTAGCCTAACATTGTCCGAATCGGCTACGTGTTCTATGTTGTAATAGCAAACGTTTTTGAGTTTACATTCTTTTACGTTTTTGAAAGTGCTGTGTTTAAGATTTTTAGGTATAATGCCTAGGCAGAGCGTAAATAGTGCCAAAAGTTTTTGTTATGTGTACTGAGAACGCTTAACATACGGTTAAGTACTGTAATTTACAATTTTGGAGTCTCGATGAAGAACTGGAATCGATTAACTCTTCAAGTGATGTTACAGAAACTGCAAAGGAAATGACAACCGATCCTTTATTTTATTCACCAGGATGTTCAACAGTGCCGCATATAATTTCACAGAGTGAACTAAATGACTTAGTTCGAGATCTAAGCCTTTCAAAGTCGCAGTCCGAGCTATTAGCATTCAGACTAAAAGGTTGGAAACTTCTCCAAAGTGATGTAAATATTACTTTTTACAGAAAAAGGCAGAAAGACCTCGCAAATTGCTTTCTTCAAGAAGGGGATCTAATATACTGTTCAGAAGTTAACCTTTTGTTTATCGCACTAGGACAGAAACATGATCCACGTGATTGGCGTCTATTCATTGATTCCTCTAAACTTAGTTTAAAGGCGGTATTATTATTATGGTAACAAATATCCATCTGTGCCCTTAGCTCATGCGGTTCATATAAGAATTCTTTTAGAGCCAATCCGTTATTATGAATATAGTTTGGCAATATGTGGAGCTTCCTTTGCGAATGGTACAGCCGTGCGAGAGACTGTCGTTATGTACAGAAGCAGTGGCCAGTACGTCAGGCACTCACTCTGGGACAAAAAAACATTACCAGTGAACCTCTAGTTAATCCCAAAAAGGGATTACTATCACATTTGCATATTAAATTGGGTTTAATTAAGGGTTTTGTTTTGACAATGGACAGAAATGGAAGAGGGTTCTTGTATCTGAAACAAAAATTTCCAAGAGTCAGTGAAGCAAAAATTAAGGAGGGAAGATTTGTGGGTCCGCAAATAAGAGAATTAATTAAAACATTTGAGGAAATGCTCAATGAAACTGAAATACGAGCCTGGAGTGCCTTTAAAAGCGTTGTCAAAATTTTCTTGGAAATGTAAAAGCTGACAATTACAAAGATCTTGTGACTGAACTACTTACTCCCTATGGACAAAGGGTCGCAACGTGTCCCTTAAAGTTCACTTTCTGGATTCCTATCTGGATTTTTTCCCCGAACATTTAGGGGCCGTAAATGGGGAACGTTTGGATCGGTTCCGCCAAGTCATTTCTGCTATGGAGAAACGGTACCAAGGCAAGTAAAGTGCCAGTTTGCTTGCCGATTACTGCTGGACATTGTTAAGGGTACTCTTTGGTTAATAACAATAATAAATATGTATATATATCGCTGTTTTTTTAACAAAAATCCTCATAGCAAAAAAACTATGGGTGATAGAAGAAATCTGTAGCTATTTTCTGCATTTGTGGCAATTTTTACATAATAAACACTTTGTTGTGTTCATGTAAAAAAAAAAACAAGTGGACTTTTGATTACCAGTGTTATAGAAAGGGAACAGAGTGGGAAACGTAGCGACTCAAATCTTTAAACGCGTTTTTCAAAGAATGGTGTTTTTCAAAAAGGTTTCCATTCATTCCCGTCCTGCTATATGGCGTGGGGGCATGGACAATGACAACATTTGACAAGTCGGCCTTAGGAGTGTTCGAGAGAAAGGTTTTGCGTTAGATTTATGGTTTATTGCCCATTGGCAACGGCAAGTACCGCAGTCGATAGAACCATGAGCTGTACGAGGTATACGGTGACATTGACATACATAGTTTAGTGAATCAAGAGACAGTGGCACGCTGGTTACGTTATGTTGGCGTCAAATAGCGAAAAGAAGAAACGACTTGCGCGCTGTTGTTAACTCGGCCATAACCACTTAAGCGGGGTCTACGCCAAAAAAGAAGAAGAATTACTCAATACAGTAAAATTATTATTTACGTATAAAGACGAAAACGTTATAGGCAGTTTTTACAGATTTAAACTCGAACATTACTTAAAAATTTAAAAATGATTGAGAAAATATATATTTTTTTGAGGGGATCTTATAAAATCTAGATATTTAAAAGAAATGTTATTTTTAAGCCAGAAGCGACTTAAACCATTTGCCCAAAAATTGGTGGTGGAGACAACTTAGGACACAAAATATCTATATCTTTTATCTCTTAATGTTAAAAGTCAACACATTCCATAAAACCAAAAATTATATTTCAAACCGTAAGCATATGTTCAAAATTACGTAAGAGTCATTACTAAATATTTTATTATTTCAAAAAAAATAATAAAAACAACATATAGGTACTGCAAGAGTACAGTGATTTTTGTATACATATGTACTATATATGGATTATAGTGATTGTTGCTAATGTAAATAGCTGTCTTTTATAGGACGCCCCATGAGAAACCGGTAAGATATTTCAAATGTCGCATCGTTATGCGTTATGGACGAACGGCGTAGAGACATTCCTAACAAACGCGATGTTTACCATAAAAAACTAGTGGAAAAGCTGCAGTTGTGATTAAAAGTTCAATTATAATTTGAGATGAGTGCATATGGCACAAACACTCTTTCAAAGCATGGCACAGAACAATGCAATTTTTAAACTGAAACGATTAAGGTTTTGGGTGTGCTGTCTTACTATTGTCTGGTGATTGCCGAAGCCCGGTCATTCCTCGCTTCTTTTAAGCCAATGATATCGCCGAATGTTTAAGCATCCGTTCTTATGGTGAAGTGCATAAACATTTTCATATAATACAGTTTCTAGATATTGGGGATGTTAGAATATACCTGCAACCAAATACACAATGCATTATATTGCCAGACAATGGTCCTCCTGCCACAGTTTCCAATGATACTGTAGAATGTATGATATGAATAGAGCTCAATTGAATTGAGTTTAAAAATGTTTATAATTAAAAACTATAAATGTTATTATTAAAAATTAAGAATGATTCAGTTCATTATCTCAAATTTTATCAACTAACAATTCAGAAAATTAATCATTTGTTAAAACTTGTAATATAAAATGAAAAAGTAGAATGTTATATATTATGTATTTTTGTGCTTAATAACAAATCAAAGAAAATTAGTATCTATCAATCATTTTCAAATTTGGAAGTAATCCACGGGGTTATTATTACACCGGAAATAACGTCTTCGTTTTAATTCATAAATACAATTTTACTGTACTGAATAGTTCGAAATTAATGTACACACTTCCCTCATACTCAAAGCCTCTATTTTGTAAATTTCACACACACGGCAAACTACTGCCACACCTTCTTTGCCTTCACTTTCCGTGCTCGCTCTCACGCAATTATACTTACGTTGCTTACATTGCAAGGGTCGCCATTGCGCCAACAACTGCGGCTGCTCTAAAGCTCTAAAAAGGCCTAGTTCCGGCATACCAAAAGAGGCCAATCCCCGGAAGTCCAAAACTGTCGACCAGTTCGGTAAACCCGAACATCACCCCACAGATGCAGCAGGCTTGAAGATCCCCAATTGAAACGCCAACGGGATCTCTACTCCAAAAACTACTACTCTAACTCCTCGCAGGTATGTCGACATATGTCGCTTGTATCACTGAAACTAATCTAAACTCCAAAAAAAAGCTTTATATCCCGAACTTCACAACCTAAAGGAACGACCGCCACGGGGTCAATGGAATCTTTGTCGCCAGCTGTGTAATGGATTTCATTCATGGTTGCCAATACACTTTAGGCTGTAGGCATTGACTTAGTTCTCAATTCACGAACACACAAAGTTATCTCGGTTTAAATTCACCCCGATAAAAATCCCCTCGACATCCCGTTTCTCTTCGACGCCACCACCTCGCCATCATCGCAGGTCAGTTCAACTCTAAGAACAAGACCTGGTATCGCTCAGCGAACAACGCAACCCGTTCGCTGATTCCGTGACACCCTGTAAAGAGTGTTTCTCCAAAATACCCACAACATCGAAGCGAATACCTTGCACCAATAATTTAACCCATAATGGACGCCCCTGTACCCAGATCCCTCTCCAGCCCAGAGGTTACAAATCGCCCCTAGTTTCTCCTCAGTTTGACACCAAAATCGACTTCCTTCCCTTAAAGATCTTGCTGGAAACCTACGCCTTCATTTGTACCCCAATCAACTCCATAGCTGATATTGATATGGCAGTGCCGAAGGAAATCCAAAACTCGGTCAGATCAGCCACCTCTCCAAAAACCTACCTCTCGTCCAAAAAACCTCTCGCCACGTATCCGTGCACCCATCGCAGTAAGGAAAAAGTGTTGCAAACTCTGGCAAGAGCACAGACAATCCCGAATGTGCAGCGCTTTAATTCCGTCCAAAAAATTAAAGGTTCCTCTTCTTCAAAAAAGCTCCTAAGTTTTCAGCTTCTTTATCGCTGAGACCAAGCAGCATCTTAAAAGTTGCTGGAAGGGTATCAGAGCTCTCCCCAATCGCAAATACTACCGCACAACAGCCCTCAACAAATTTACCTGGACTGGTCCTGGTTGTGGGGCTCCGATTTCAACTCAACCAAATCCGAGACAATCAGAGGCGCGAGTTATGTTATTACGTTCCTTCGTTAATTGCATCAAATAAAATACTTTATCTTCTTGAAGGTTACACCAATAATGATCTTTACTTTTAAATTAATTTAACATGAAGGTAAGAAGTAAAAGAAATTTGATGAGTCAAGAAAAATACAGTAAAAATTAAAACAATAACAATTGTATAAAAGTTGGTAAACAGAAAGTAAGTATTAATTAGTACACAATTGTTGCAATGTTTTGATCTGCTGACTTTAATATTTTAAAATTAAAGGGAAATTATATTGCTGACTTAAACAAAAGAAATTTGATGAGTCAAGAAAAATACAGTAAAAATTAAAACAATAATAAATGTATAAAAGTTGGTAAACAGGAAGTAAGTATTAATTAGTACATAACTGTTGCAATGTTTTGTTCTGCTGACTTTAATATTTTAAAATTAAAGGGAAAAATTATTATTAGTAATTTATGAATATGAATACAATTTAGTTTGTAAGAAAATAGTGTTTTATATTGCTGACTTACACTATTTAAAATTCAAATGAAAATTTTATAATGATTTGTTGTTGTTGTTTTATTGGTGTCTTCTGGGTTTTGGTGGGGGTTGATGTGACGATATAACTCCTCCCCCCTTAGAGTAGAGCGATGGCCACAACGAAGTTGGTGGGGACAGAGCGGCTTCAGTGGGCTTAGGATAATACCGAATTCTGGGGTTTTTCCATAACAGAGTTAGACTAGTGATAGTTAAGGTGATGAGTATCAATGTTGTAATCGCTATTATGTTTCTTCTTAGAATTGAATCCTTTCTTAATTTCATAATATCATTTTTGTTGATGAAACTGGCTAGGCTTAAAGTCTCTGTTACTGTTGTTATTTGCACTTTCTCTAGATTTGGTGGTGCTACGAAGATTGTGTCCCAATGGACTGAAGGGTTGTCTTTATATGTTGTTCTCGCTATCGTGACGGAACAATTCGTGTAGTGGAGAAGGGAGGTTCCTTCAATTGTGAAGTTTTGCCCACAATCAGAGGTTATCGGTAGTCCTTTACGTTGATAATCATTATATAATTCCGGTTGGAATATATTCTTCCGGTTGGAATATATTCGATGTGTTCCCCACATCGTTCACAGGACATATTGGTGTTTTATTATTCAAGATTCTACCGATACAAGTTGAATTATTGGTGCTTTCGAAGTCATTTGACCTCTTGCAGTAATAGACGTTCTCAATTTTTGGGCAAATCTTTGTTAAGTACTGGAGCTCGTGGCTATTGTAACTTACGTATGGTTTTGTTTTAATTATCGGGTGATTTTTTAAGAGCTTGATAACTTTTTTAAAAAAAAACGCATAAAATTTGCAAAATCTCATCGGTTCTTTATTTGAAACGTTAGATTGGTTCATGACATTTACTTTTTGAAGATAATTTCATTTAAATGTTGACCGCGGCTGCGTCTTAGGTGGTCCATTCGGAAAGTCCAATTTTGGGCAACTTTTTCGAGCATTTCGGCCGGAATAGCCCGAATTTCTTCGGAAATGTTGTCTTCCAAAGCTGGAATAGTTGCTGGCTTATTTCTGTAGACTTTAGACTTGACGTAGCCCCACAAAAAATAGTCTAAAGGCGTTAAATCGCATGATCTTGGTGGCCAACTTACGGGTCCATTTCTTGAGATGAATTGTTCTCCGAAGTTTTCCCTCAAAATGGCCATAGAATCGCGAGCTGTGTGGCATGTAGCGCCATCTTGTTGAAACCACATGTCAACCAAGTTCAGTTCTTCCATTTTTGGCAACAAAAAGTTTGTTAGCATCGAACGATAGCGATCGCCATTCACCGTAACGTTGCGTCCAACAGCATCTTTCAAAAAATACGGTCCAATGATTCCACCAGCGTACAAACCACACCAAACAGTGCATTTTTCGGGATGCATGGGCAGTTCTTGAACGGCTTCTGGTTGCTCTTCACCCCAAATGCGGCAATTTTGCTTATTTACGTAGCCATTCAACCAGAAATGAGCCTCATCGCTGAACAAAATTTTGGTCGATTATGTAGACCATAAATCGGACGTAAAGCGCGAAACACATTTCGAACCGAACACTGATTTTGGTAATAAAATTCAATGATTTGCAAGCGTTGCTCGTTAGTAAGTCTATTCATGATGAAATGTCAAAGCATACTGAGCATCTTTCTCTTTGACACCATGTCTGAAATCCCACGTGATCTGTCAAATACTAATGCATGAAAATCCTAACCTCAAAAAAATCACCCGATACTTTCGTATTATTCATAGGAAGAGGAATGAGATGGAAAAGCGAATTCGTACTTTTAGCCAAATTCGGTAGTTTTATATTAAAAATTAGGTTGCCATTATTATAATATGTTTGGAGTTCCAGAAGTTCGTAAAGGTGTCCGTTCGAAACTAAGTCAATATTCTGGGACTTAAAATGGTGTCTTATTTCATCCAATTCATCTGGATTAAGAATAAGCTTTGATACTATACCAAGCTTTGCGAGCATAACAGCTTCTATTATGTCAGAGATATGGTTCAGTAATAAATCTATATTATAATCAAGCTGATTCATGTATTGAATTTCTAATAGCGCATTGTCTTCTTTTAGAATATTATTAGTTGTTTTTGCTCAGAGTTTTTCTAAAAATTTTGTAATGCTTTCTTGATTGTTATTTATGTACATGCTCTGTCAAATTTTTAAATCTCTGTATCATTTGTATATTCAAACTTTTTTGATTTTCCTCTATTATTTTTGAATTTAATGTTGTGTCCTGGAGTTCTTGCATTTGTTTATTTATAGTCATAGCGTCATTTGCGTCCATGTTCCCAGTTACATATTTTATTACAGAGCCTAAGCCGTTGAATAGTCCTCGTTTTGTACGTTTATATGGATTTAATGTCTGTAGTTTGTTTTCGAGTCCCTTAAGTTTTAGCTTACAAATTTTAGCAGCATCTTTTAGAAGGCTATTTTTTTCAAATTTGTCTACGATAGTAATTAACTTTGAAGTTTGCGAATTATAATTGTCTAAGTCTATTATATGAATGAAATTGAAATAACTTTCAATCGTTCTCGTGTGTCCAATCTTCAGGGCCATCATATTCTGGTCTTTGTCAAAATTTATTCTAAAGTTAAATAATTCTTTATTATTTTCGTGGTCTCAATTTAATTTTTGATTTGTGTAATTTTTTGTCTTTAGTAGTTTGTAAAGTAACGTCATTGTCTTTTAATACTTTATGTTCTGAGAATCGTGCAGTTATTTTGTTTCTCCTACATTCTTTTCTATATACATATGTGGCGGCCGACAGCACTCATTTGCCATCCCTGTCAAACAACGAGTCTCGCTCACCAGCCATTAAGCAAAATGACAGTTCAACAAGTCGGCCATTACGAAATCGAAGAAAGCAAACACTACAACCACGCAAAGATGACTCATTCCTTTTTACCTCAACCTTCTAAGCAACCAGACGTGAAGCGATCCACCGTATTTTGTTCATCAACTTATAAATAACTTTCTGGGGCAAAGCTGCAGGAAATATAGTGAGAATTGCGAGTAATAGCCTTTTTAATGTTTAAATAAAGAACACGAATAAACTACACATATATCCTCTTCTTTGTTCCTACACTCTGGAGGTTTCCTAGATTTATTAAGACGACTAATATTTTTTAATTTATAACAATTATAACTTTCATAACTTTTTCTTTAACAATGGAGTATAGTTTTTCTTTAAATTCATTTAACTTAACTAAAAATTCGTGTTTGTTGTCGTATTTTATGTCTCTTGAGAAGTTATACGGTCTTCCGAAGAATAACTCATATGGTGTAAATTTTGTAGATGAATGGATTGTATTATTGTAAGTTATAAACGTCTCATCTAATATCTCTTCGTGATCTAATTCCATTTTCTTGGATTTTCTGGTTGTCATTATAATTCTGTATATTTCAGTTAGGGTTGAATGAAGTCGTTCTACTTGAGAGTTGCTTCTGGATTGTTGAAATGATGTGAAATGAAGTATAATTTCATATTGTCAAAAAACAAAAAATGTTAGATGTAAATTCGGTACCCTTATCACAAACAATTTTCTTAGGTATTCCCGCAAGGTTCATAAATGTTTTTAAAGCTTTGAGCACACAAACGCTTGTTCTTGATGGTAATGTATAGCCTGTCGCATATTTAGAAAATTTATCGATGATGGTCAAAATACATTTACTATTTATAGTATACTAGCTGACCCGGCAGACGTTGTCCTGCCTGAAATTATGTGTTTTGAAATGAAAAGAAAGTTGAATTTATGCTGTGTTGAAAATCGTTTATTTTCGATTTTTCCAAATTTTTTCAATGTAACGAAACTTGATAAATAATATTTCTTTGTTTCTGTTTCGGTGCGTAAATGTTCAGAGAAGATGGTTTTCCAACTCGTGAGCACGCCACGTATGTCCGATCCTGTGAAAAACATAGCATTTCCAAATTTATGCCAGACACTTCTAGCGACTATCCTTGTTTCCTATTGATTCTCATCTCAAATGCAATTTTCACTGGAAATGGAATGCGTTGGAACTGAAATGGCAAATCGTTAGAACTCAAAGGAATTCGTAGAATCAAGCATTCTGTCCCTTGTATTTGATAGCGCAGATTGCGGAACATAATAACGACAGATCCAACTTTGAGACGCAAGTGATGCGGTGGCATACCAAGCCTCTCCAAAGAGTTTAGAAATTCCACTGGATAATTCACGGCGTCGTCTTCATTGTTAAGACGATCGATCGATTTGTATGAGCGCAAGTCTCCCGGAATTTGACTTTGAATCTTCTAGATTAGGTGCACAACATCGGTATTTTTGGCAGCCAACATTGCGCGTGCACTTAAGGAATCATAGTTACCATAATTTGCCCAATGTCCGAACATTCGTGATGAGTTCATCTTTCGTGAATTAATAAACGGCAGATGGATTTGATATCGAACCACCGGAATCCAATTTTTAGACGCGGATTTGAAGGCTGATTTGTCTAAATGTTTATAGCGAAAAGTGTGCGTACTTCATTTTTATTCCAGTGATTAACATGTTCCAGCAATTGTAATTGCTGGCTTACTTATCCAAAATTTGCACACACCGTACCATTCACACTACGCAATGACTCAAATAAAGTTGAACCGCGTTCATTAATCAATAGCAACCGAAGGTAGAAACAATCGTCTTTTATCGGGTGGATTGTGTAAATTTGTCCTAATGCATTAGTTGATAACACACCTGGATGTTAATCTACTGGTTGGAATTGCTTTCTGCGCAACTATTTCATTGACGATGCATTCCAGGTGTATTTCCGAATAGAGCAATTTTCTCGCAAACGGATCACTGACGAAAGTTGAGAAAAAACTCGTTAATGTTAATTTTGTTGCTGGCGGTGTTTCCACTGGCTGTGCTGTATTCTCTGGGTTGAAATACACTCTCCAAATTAACTGCGAGACGCACAACAGTCGGAAAACGTTCATGAATTGCAAAAGTAAATATTCTACAAAGCGCTTTATTGCAGTTCACGTCTCGACCGTATCGTTCAAGACCAATAACCGCCATGTTGCTTCCTTTGGTGACGTAATTACAAACGTATTTTATCGATTACACCAAACTGCAACTCAACATTGATATGAGTTTTGAATGTGAATTACACAAAAATGGCGAATATGATACGATCCATGTGTGGTCAACTTCAATATTCATTCTTCTAAATTGAATGCTGAATGTTCTGCCATTGTCGTCTGGTGAGCGACCCCTATACAGTGGATATCAATCATTTCTAGTTTGAGTTTCCGAAAGAAAAGCACTTGGATAGTGTTTCGTGCATATATTGTCAGACATACAACCCGAAGTGGGATTGTGGTGTCCGCAAGGTCCATGAACCATATTGGTTTTCAACATTTGGTATAATACTGTATCTTTCCCTGCATCAGGAATTTCCGCAGAAATGAGTTCATCAGTTTGATCTGGTGTAACCACCATCCACCATCCACAGAAGAATGTGTGCGTGCGGCTAACTTTTTTTTGCTACTCAAAGAATACATCCAGCGTCTAACAGCACCATATATATGTATGTACCATATGTTGCTTCAAGATGAAGTACATCAAACATCGCTGCTGTTTTTTGAAAAGTCGTGCTGTGACATCGTGACGATCGCTTGCTGATTGACCGCGTTCCATAATTCACATGTATGTCATTGCATCCTGGGAGTAGTCGTTCATTTGTCTTGGGCTGCCATACGTTGATGGCAAAAGGAACGCCGACCGCTATTAGCGCGACTCTTCGTGGCTTCGTAAGAAATTTCAATCTGTAATTGATAACTTTATGTGAAACATAACGTTTTCACTGAATAATTTTCAATAATTTTTCTTTTGAACAGCCGGAATAAAAAAGCATGCGACCGAAATTGAATGATTCAAATATTTGACAAACAAAAATTTTGAAAAACAAAACAGACAAAAATTGAAAAAAAAAAAAATTTGTATAGAAAAATGTTACTTTTTGGGAATTTTCCAATTTCCAATTTCCCTTAACATTTAGGAGGATGAAAAATAGATGTTGTCCGATTCTCCACCCTAGCCGATATGCACGCTAAGATTCACGAAAATCGGTCGAGCGGTTTCAGAGGAGTTCAATAACGTACACCGGGACACGAGAATTTTATATATTAGATATGTCAATGTGCAAAATTTGAAGAGGTTCGTTTGGTGTTTCTGTAACTTGGAATTCTAATTTTGGTGGGTGTCTGTCGTATTTGATTGTATTGCAAATTTCACTATTATGTAAAGTTTTATTTATTATAGATTGCATAAGGGGAAAATAATGTTATCTCTTTAAGTATTCATAAATTTCGGTAATTCCTCTATGGTTCCTATTTTCGTGACAGGTACGAATTAGTTCAACTTGTTTATCAATGTCAGTTAAATCTGATAGGATTTTAGTGCATCGGACGATACGAAATTGTTTTCCATTTGAAAAGTATTTTGAGTATATCAGTTGAATAGTTCTGAAAGTTGGTTCATCGAAGAAGATGGCAGTAAGTTTCCCTGAGGGTATAAATTTTTTGAAAATCCGAACTATTGTATCTTGAGAAAATTCTCTTTCTCTTATAGTTCTACGTTGTTTGTTTCTAAAGATGGTTTCAACAGCCATACTGGGTTTTTTGTCAGATCTTTCTAATAAAAGTTGCAAGTTGAATTCATTTAAAGGTTTTTCTGAAATTGGTATGCCATCATTCACATTTTCCTTACATGAATGTATTGTATACAGTTCGTCCGAATCACACAAATTTATATCAGCGATTTAATCATTGTCGAATTAAATCCTGCTCAATGCATCTGCGTTACTGTTCAATTTTCCTTTTTTGTATACGATCTCGTAGTCATACTCTTCCAACTTCAGGCGCCATCTCACCAATTTCGAATTGGGCTCCTTGAGACTCATTAGCCATGTAAGTGGTCTGTGGTCAGTAATTATTTTAAACTAGCTGACCCCGCAGCCGTTGCCCTGCGTGAAATTATGTGTTTTGAAATGAAAAAAAGTTGATTATATTCTGTCGAAAATGATTTATTTACGATTTTTTTTATGTAGCGCAACTTAATAAACATAACTTTTTGATTTCTGTTCTGGTGCGTAAATATATAGAGAAGATGGGTTTCCAGCTCGTCAACACATCACATATATCTGGCCGTGTGAAAAACATAGCATTTCCCGATTTCCTTGTGTCCTGTTGATTGTCAACGCAAGGGCAATTTTCCCTGGAAATTGAATACGTTTGAACTGAAATGGCTGTCCCTTGTATTCGATAACTACGTCATAATCATTCGGGTTCCATTACACAGTTTCGACGCATGAAGATTGTGAAACATAATAATGACAGATCCAACTTTAAGACGCATATGATGCTGGGGCAGGCTTGGTATGGTATTTGGAAATTCCACTGGATAATTTACGGTTTCGTCTTCCTTGTCAAGACGATCGATCGATTTATATGAGCGCAAACCTCCCGGAACTTGACTTTGAATCTTCCAA
>NW_026089624.1:11617318-11676981 GCF_024586455.1 Bactrocera neohumeralis
CATCGGCGTACGCCAGCAGCTGTACACTCTTATAGAAGATGGTACCTTCTCTATTTAGTTCTGCAGCTCGAACTATTTTCTCCAGAAGCAGGTTGAAGAAGTCGCACGATAGGGAGTCGCCTTGTCTGAAACCTCGTTTGGTATCGAACGGCTCAGAGAGGTCCTTCCCGATCCTGACGGAGTTTTCGTGTTGCTCAACGTCGTTTACACAGCCATATTAGTTATGCGGGGATACCAAATTTAGACATCGCGGCATAAAGGCGGCTCCTTTTCGTGCTGTCCAAAGTAGCTTTGAAATCGACGAAGAGGTGGTGTGTGTCGATTCTACTTTCACGGGTCTTTTCCAAAATTTGACGCATGGTGAATATCTGGTCGGTTGTTGATTTTCCAGGTCTGAAGCCACACTGATAAGGTCCGATCAGTTTGTTGACGGTGGGCTTTAATCTTTCACACAATACGCTCGACAGAACCTTATATGCGATGTTGAGGAGGCTAATCCCACACTTGAGGAGGCATAACACACTTCAATTCCAATCGTTGGGCATGCTGCCGCCCGACCATATTCTACAAAGAAGCTGATGCATGCCCCTATCAGTTCTTCGCCGCCGTGTTTGAATAGCTCGGCCGGCAGTCCGTCGGCCCCTGCCGCTTTGTTGTTCTTGAGGCGGGCAATTGCTATTCGAACTTCTTCATGGTCGGGTAATGGAACGTCTGCTCCATCGTCATCGATTGGGGAATCGGGTTCTCCTTCTCCTGGTGTTGTGCGTTCACTGCCATTCAGCAGGCTGGAGAAGTGTTCCCTCCATAATTTAATTGTGCTCTGGGCATCGGTCACTAGATCACCTTTGGGGGTTCTCAAGAGTATGCTCCGGTCTTGAAACCTTCTGTAAGCCGCCGCATTTTTTCGTAGAATTTTCGAGCATTACCTCTGTCGGCCAGCTTATCAAGCTCTTCGTACTCACGCATTTCGGCCTCTTTCTTCTTCTGTCTGCAAATGCGTCTCTCTTCCCTCTTCAACTCTCGGTATCTATCCCATCCCGCACGTGTTGTGGTCGATCGTAACGTTGCGAGTGAGCGGCACTGTTTTCTCTCGCTGCGACACGGCACTCCTCGTCGTACCAGCTGTTCTTTTGCACTTTCCGAAAACCAATGCTTTCGGTTACAGCTGCACACGTAAGGTTTATGCCGTCCACAGTTCCTTATACCGAGTTGGTGACCGAGTGCTCTCCAGAAGGCAAGTGCAAGCCGAGTGAAAAATCGTTAGGCTTTGTCTGTTGTGATTGCAACCTGCTCGACGTCGAACCTTCAACCATGTTTGTTGGCGGGCGTTTTTGCTGCAGAAACGGGTGCGAATCTTGGCAGCAAAAAGATAGTGGTCCGAGTCGATGTTAGGACCTCGGAGCGCACGCACATCTAAAACACTGGAGAAGTGTCTTCTGTCTCTCACAACATGATCGATCTGGTTGGTAGTTTTTCGATCCGGAGACAGCCAGGTAGCTTGATGAATCTTATTATGCTGGAATCTGTACTACAGATGACCATATTTCGGGCCCCGGCGAAGTCAATCAGCCTCAACCCATTTGGGGATGTTTCGTCGTGGAGGCTGAATTTACCGACCGAAGTGCCAAATATACCTTCTTTGCCCACCCTGGCGTTAAATTCACAGCACTCATAGGGCCGCTCCAAGCTCTCATAGAAGACATCTTCTGCCACATCGTCCTTCTCTTCTGTCGGGGCGTGGGCGCAAATCAGCGATATGTTGAAGAACCTCGCTTTGATGCGGATTGTGGCTAGACGTTCATTCACCGGAGTGAATGATAGTACTCGGCGACGGAGTCTCCAACACCAAATTTGCGCTCCTTTATATGGCCACTGTAGTAAATGTCACAAGGACCTACTCGTCTCTGTCCTTGTCCCGTCCATCGCATTTCTTGGACGGCGGTGATGTCAGCCTTTATTTTTGCGAGGACATCAACCGGCTGGGCAGCGGCACCTTCCCAATTAAGGGTCCGGACGTTCCAGGTGCATGCCCTCCAATCGTAGTCCTTATTTCGTTTCCAGGTCGTCATCAAAAGGGGGGCCTATCCGAGGTTGTTTTTTTTCAGAGGTGACGGGGTTCCCAAACCCAGCGCACAACCCATGGGGGAATGTTTCCCCTTCTCATTGCCGCCTTGAAGGGTTTTTTTTGGGACCCAGGATTTGGTAAAAGGACGGAAGTGGGGTTTGCGAGCCATTTTAAAGATCTTTCCCACTATGAATGGCGATGAAATTTTTCACTTCCGAACTTCACACATGACTCCATCCCCAGTTGTGTTATATTGTAAAATAAAGCTTTTTAAAAAAATATTTTTCCAAAAATTATATATAGTTTAATATTTTAATTTACAGAAAAAAGAAAGGGGTTGGGGAAGAATTAAAATTTAATAAACAAGAAAAAAATCAATATATAAAAAAAATATGGTCTTATTTTTCACAGAAATACATTTATAAAAAAGGATCTTTGTCATTTTTTTAATTTTCAGATAGCTCGAACCTACTTACCCTACGCCTTTGCGCAAATGATTATGTTATGATAACAAATGCCCACATACAGATTTGGCAATGGCAATAGCAATAGATTTGACAGTTAGTATGCCATATATTTGCCTGTCGAGATGCCCCCGTTAAGTATATTTAGTATGGCTACTGATCTCAGCATAGATAACAAAGCAAATAACATCTCTGATTTGACGTTTCTGAGGAGCACTTCAGTGGAAAATAATGGCGTCCATTGTACTTTAAAATTTACGTTTGGCGTTGCGTTTGTGGTGAAACAATCTATATTTCAATTTGCATAAATGTTAGCTGCTTGGTTTATCTAACCCTGAAATGCATAGCATACCATATATGGTGCATGCTTTAAATCCTTCATAGTTAGATGAAATTAAATTATCTGTCAGCGATTTCATTTATTTTTATGATACATTGGTTTGTATTTTAGGGGACGATATATATATTATTATATTTAAAATATGAGTTTTGGATATAAAGTGGTTATATTTTACGGTTATCATGCACTCAAACTCATATTTTAAATATAATATACATTGTATATAAGTAAGTATATATCGTCACCTAATATACAAACCAATGTATCATAAAAATAAATGGAAATCGTTGACAAAATAATAATCAAAATTTATCAATTTTATAACGAAAACTTAAATTTTGTTTGAATATGAGTGCAAAATAATTTTTTATTTTCTTTATTGAGTTTTTTTAAAAGTAACTTATAATTCTAACTTATAACTTATAATTCTCGCTTATAACTTATAACTCATAACTGCCCTATTCATCTCTTAATTTTAGTTCTTATAGTATTATAATGCTGATCATGCAAAAAGGATGGCTGTGGCATTTCTTGTTGCGTGATCAAGTTCTTCTTGTAATTGTATTCCAATAGATTTTATGATGACTTTGCAAATTGGCTATTGAGGATTTTAATATTCTTTGTTTACGTTAATTCTATTTGTTATGATAGGCGGTTGGCTTGATCCTATGGATGAATGTGGTGTAGACTTACATCACATATGTGTCTACTAGAGATGAATGGGATAGGGGTTTATTTTAGTGGGTTTGGGTTGCATTAACTACCCCCCTTGTTAAAAAAAGAAACGTCCTCGTTTCGGCTTAGGATGTTAATTCATCATTTTTGTGATAGATTCAAGCATATTGGCATTACCTTCTTCAATTTTCCTTTTTTTATATTTTTTAATTTTTTGCCGGATTTTGATAATTACATAAATCAAAGCAATAATTATGCCAAAAATAAGAGTGCCCAAAAAGTTGGGTGAGATTTAATTTCTTCTTGGCCCATATTTAAAAGGTTTGTATTTTTAAATTTTAAATCTACTTATATTTTCTGATTCAAGATATTCGAGGACATCAACCCGACTAGGCTGATTTGATTTAATATAGTTCCAAATTATGCTACTTGGATTTTCATAAATTTTGTTGTCAATTACTATGGTGTTATTGAAGGTTACTAAATATGTACCATCGAGGTCGATGTTATCAACTTTGTGTTTTCCTGATATTAAGATTATGCCATCTGTGATTGTAAAATTATTGTGTTCATGACTTACAATATCTTTAATTTCTTTTATATTCAATATTGTTGGGTTAAAAATTCCGACTTTTCCTAATACAATAGTTTAGAGAGTATTTTCTAGATCTGTTAGTATTAATTTATTTCTGTGTTGCATTATGTTAATTAAGGTTGAACTATTCTCTATTTTACTAACAATATTTGTTAATTGTGTAACTACCTCAAATAATTTGGAATCTGTAGTAAACTGTCTATTGTTATTTTCTATGAGTTCAGATAATTTCATGTTTATTCGTACAATATCGTCATGGTCTGGTGTTCCCGAAATCCATTTCCATATTTTACCTCTTTTCGATTTTCTCCCCGTCGTAATTTCTAATTGTGATATCAGTCGTTCTATTTGGTCCATTTCTAAGTCCGTGTTGAATTTATTATAATAAACGGTATCACTAGCCTTGATTTTTATAAAGTTTGAGCTATGTGATTTCTTAATTAGTTTTGTTTTTGTGTCATATAGAATTTCTTTATAATTGTCCCAAAAATAGAAGAGTTGAAAACTCACCTTGACCCCTTATGTGTGCAAAACTAAGTTTAAGTTCTTTTAATTTATCAATTAGCACATTCGCAAGACCGCTGCCAGTTGTATCCTCAACAGGAACAAAACATAAAAAGTCCTCTCTCAGTTTTTCCTCATTCTCAAAACGATCAACATACCGTATACAAATTGAAAATTGCTCAATGCCACTAACATCCGTGGTTTCATCAGCAATTATTGTAAAGCATTGGCATTGAGATTTATTAATACGGTTAATAATTTTTTTTTGTATTATTTGTCCTGCTATTTCAATAATTTCATTTTGGATGCGCCAACTGAAATAATTAGCATTACGTGCTGCAGTTTGAACATGTTTTTTTTAAATTTTCGTCGCCACTATCTATTGCTAAACGCAAAAGAGCCCTGAAGTTCCCGTCGTTTTCAGCAGGCATTTCTAAAGAAAGATTTCCTTCGTCACGATGGCCTCTTAACGCAAGCCCTTGCCTCCCGCAGATAAGCAAAACACGTATTATAGGATGTAATTTTGCTCGGTTTTCAAGCTGTTGCTTTTTGCGGCCATGATCAATTTCTGTTAATATATTGTTTCTTTTATTTTCAAAAATCAGCTTGAAATTGGCTGCGTCTTCCACTGCTCTGCGGTGATAATCCTTCTGCTGATGTTCTTTGCATTTCTCAAGTGCTTTTTTCCAAGTTTTAAAAGCAGTTTGAACAAAAGCATTTGCCTTTTGTTGACTACCATTTCCAACGTTTTTCCGAACAAAAGCAACGCAATATAGACAGTAGGCACCATCTTGTCTAGGCGAATATACTAGCCATGGAAAAGACTTCAGCCACGACAACTGAAATTTTAAGTTTCGATCACCAGACGACGGAAAAATAAATGATAAATCAGGCTGCCACACATTCGTTAAAAGCTCATATGTCTGCTTTTCGTCAATTTTTTTGCAAAATTAACGATATCGTTTGCAAACTCCTAAAATTAACGTGATATTTGTACATAGGTAAACGAAATATTTTTTTTATTGAAAATAAAAGTAAACACTTACTGCCACTCGGGTGACCTTAGGTGCAGCGTTTTCTTCATTAATTATAACGGGAGAATCACTTACGCGTTTTAAAACACTACTTTGAAAATATTTTTTAATCGAATTTTCACTCATTTTTACAACTTAGTACTTTCTTCAACGACCACTTTGTAATGACGCCAATTACTGTGTAGTACACATTGTGTACAATAAGCAAATACATTTCATTGACGCTACTGCGGTAACGGTACATTAACAGTCAAAAAATTCGTTTGTGAGTGAGAATCGACAGTTAAGAGAGAAATCAGAGAGCCTTTTCATCTCTGCTTACTGATGCTCAAAAGAGTTACAATGATTAATACGAATGCAAAATATAAAGAAAATGCAAAAACGGCACAAGAACAAAACACACGTACCCACATAATTCATTTGTTCTATTCTCATTCACGCTCTAATCATTAGTGACAAGTGTTGCCGCGAGCTAAAAAAATTAAGTATATGTTGCCAAGCAAAATAAGTATCAAAAAGTATCAAAAGCACAACCGTTGTTTTAAAAATTTTCATTTGAAAAACAAATAATAAGTAAAGTTGTGTATCTAATTCAGACCAGTTTTTTCTGGTCGTTTTTATTAAAAATATAGACATTTTAGTTAAGACACTCAAGTATTTTTTTGCAAATAGCATAATTTTTTTTAATTTAAATTTATTTCACAACAGTTTGCTCATGGAACGAAAACTGAAAGTCATAATAAATGAGTTTTTATTTTTCCTGTATTATGATTAACAATAAACTCTAAATAAATAATAAACTCTAAAAAAATAATAGAAACCTTATTGGTGACTTTTCAGTTCAGAACTAATTTTCAAAAGAAGTGCACTTTCGACTCGCAATTGCCCTTAAATCTAAAAAAATCCAGTTCAGCACAGAGTTATAAGGCAAACTCATTACTTTGAAGCAAATTAAAAAAATGTCTCTGTCCAGTTTATATTTTTCTGGGTTTTTTAATTGGCCTACATTCCCATAACTTTTTAATACTATCCAGATACAATAGCTTTGTTTTTAGTTTAACATTTTCATAGTTTCAAAAACTTAAATTCTATCAGCAGAAAAGTATCAAAATAGGCCGTTTGTGAACAAAAAGGTATCAAATCACAAAATTTAGAAAAAAAAGTACCAAAAAAGATACAATTGTATCAAAACGGCAACGCTGTTAGTGACTAATGTATTCATTTATTTTACATATTCCTACATCGTCGGCAGAAAGATTGCTTTGAAAACAACAAATTACAATTTTTCAAATGACTATGTAGAATTAAATTCTATTATTAAAAAATTCAATTATTTTGGGGGGGGGGGGGGGGGGGGGTTTAACCCCCCTATATCTATAGGTTTTTTATCAGTTACGGAATGGATTGATTTATTGTATTGTTGTGCAGCCCTGTAGATACTTTCTAAATCGCTAATTAAATGGTATTCCTGTTGGATACAACGTGATAGTTCTGTAAGGGTTGAATGTACTCTTTCAACTTGACCATTTGTGGTACTATGTTTCGGGGTGCAATAATAAACTTCGATGTTCATTCTCTGCATTAAAGATTTGAATTGAATTGAAGAGAAACCTGGTTCATTATCGCAGGTAATGTGTTTTGTCTCGGGAAAACTTTGAAGTATGTCGAGGACCTTTTGATCTAGGTCTATTCTGTCATATATGTGTTTGATTATTAAGTATTTGGAATAAGCGTCTACTGCTGTTAAGAACTTTAATTTCTGTACAAAAAATATGTCTATATGAATTTGTTCTCCTTCTCTTTCTGGTATAGGGGCTTCACCGATTGGCACTCTTTGAGGGTGGCGATTGTATTTGTTTTTGTTACATATGTTACAATTTCGAACATATTCCTTAAATTGTTTGGTCATGTCTGGCCAATAATATAGTTTAAATATTTGTTTAAAGTTTTCTCTAAAATTTCTATGTGCTCGATTGTGTGTTTCCTCGACAATCATGTTTTGATCTTCTGTGTTAGTTATGTCCGTTGGGAAGTTTTTAGTATAAAGAAATTTAATATTGAATGTTTCTAATAATTTGGATTTCATTTCGTACAAATCTTCTACGGTGCAATGTATACCTGTAACCACATTTGGTTTCAAAAATTCTTTAAGTATATTTATCAAATTGTCAACTGTATCATAATCTATAATGTGCCGTGTTTTTCCGAAATTTGTAATTGATTCATGCATTGTGAATCTAGCTTTACTCAGTAATATCTGTTGCGAATATTGATTTAGTGGTCGGGTTGTTTCTGCTATATTTATATTGTCGCTACTTTCTGCTGAATGTTGAGTGCTGTTACTTGAAATGTCTGATATATTGTGAAAGTATTGTCGTGAAATAGCGTCTGCTACAACGTTAGTTTTTCCCGGTTTGTATATTATTTTTGGAGAATATTCTTCGATTAATGCATGCCATCACTTCATTTTAGCATTAGGATTACGGGTAGAAACTGCAAATGTTAAAGGTTGATGATCCGTGTGGATCTCTAGGTTTGTAACGCCATAAAGGTAATTCCTTAAAGTTTTCAAAGCAAATACGATAGCATATAACTCTTTCTCATTTGTTGCATAATTTAATTCAGTGTTATTTAATGTCTTTGATATAAACGTGATTGGTTTATCTTCTTGGGACAGAACTCCTCCGACTGTAACATTTGATGCGTCAGTAGTTAAAATAAATTTTTTTGTATAGCCTGGTTGTGCCAGTTTAATTTGGTTTGCTAATAGATTTTTGAGTTTTTCACATGCAATAACTGCTTCTTGGTCTAAATCCAGTTTTACTTTCTTTGACATATGTTGGGAAATTCTTCCATATTCTCCTGACAAGTATCTGGTTAAGGGTTTTGCTTTAAAGCATAGTCTTGAATAAATTTCCTATAGTATCCTGTAATTCCTAAAAAACTTCGTAATTGTCTCAAAGTAGATGGAATAGGGAAGTGTTTAATGCATTCAATTTTTTTTGGGTCTGTTTTAATAATTCCTTGGGCAACCATGTATCCTAAAAACTCGACTTCGGTTTCATAAAATTTTGATTGAAATGTCGACACTTGAATGCAAAAACTATCAAATATTGTTTCTAATTCAGTTATTTTAATGTCACATAATAGCTGAGATTCGGAAATTCCCGCCAAGCCGTCGCCACTAACGGTAAACTTCAGTGCATCACTTTTGCTGTGAGCTTGATTTTCTGCAAGTGTGTGAATTTTTGCTAACCGTTTCCGAAAAAAAAAAAAAAATAAATTTGAGTTGATTTTGTGTTTTACAAGAAAAAACATGCTTATATCAAATAACAACATAGCTAAATTTTTCATTTTTTTTAAGATGAAATTGTTTTTTTTTTGTCAAGTGCTACTACATATCAGTGCTGCATCATTTTGGCTGTGAGACACTGTACTATATAGTTTACAGACTATAGTTTGTGTTGTGTTTGTAAGACACTTCCATTATGTTTTCAAACGGGCCCTACTTTTTCCTAGGAGGCCTATAAATGGTAAAATTTCGAGTATTTGAAAAAGCAATCTTTTTCCATACTTTAGTAAAAATAGGAGCGGGCATTCTGTTAACATGAATATGGACCGGAAGTAAATAAAACTATACATCATTCTATATTTTCTCACATTAATAAATAAATACATGTATTGTTTTTCGTTTTTGTTTTACAGAACTCATGTGGGAATTCATACGGGCGATCGACCATACGTTTGTCCTTTCGATGGTTGTAACAAAAAGTTTGCGCAGTCTACAAACTTGAAATCATATATTTTAACACACGCTAAAACTAAGTAAATATATTTTTTAGTATACCTTCATTTAATTATATCCTCATCATATTATAGACGAAGTTCTCTCGGTGGTAATTGCAGTAATATTAATAATGATTCCAGCAGCCCAGCGCAGTTAGCTACTCAAAATCTTATAAAAGTTGAAATGAACGAAATTGATTCCAACTCCTCGTACGTTGTTTACACTGATTAATATATTTTTAACATCATAAAAACAAGCAAACCAATACATACTGTTTTTTCTAACGGAAATCATTTAATGTAAACATCTTTACTAAATCTCTATGAAAGAAAGAGGGTTCCATAGAAGATGACGCTGTCTTATTTTAGTATTATTTATTTCAGCATGAACCATTTTTTGTATGAATGATTTGAATGAAATATTCTGCGCTTTGTTGATAACTTTATAAATTTATTTTAAATAGGTTAACTTACTAACTGTCTGAAATGATCATAATCACTCAATTGAATAATAATTTGTATGTAATATTAACAAGCCAGTTTGAATTGTATTAATATGTCATAAATAACGGTCTCTTAAAATTTTAAAATTTATAAAGTTTTACTGATCATTTCTCTAATTACCTGGAATATTTACATATAAAGCAATTTTTCAACATGACTATGAATGAAAGAAAAATAGAAATTGTGAGTGAATTAAAAAGTTCTGTATTTTTTTTAGTTCAGTACTGCATTTATTTCCACCTGTATGTCTGTTATGGTTAAATATTTTATCAGTGCTCTGCAGAAAAATGAGAGAATCAGGAGTGTTGTGGAATCTGATAGTTGGCGGAATCCGATTTAAAACCGATCAAAAAAAGTAGTAGGTATCATGAATTCAAATATTATTGCTTTGATATTCGAAACAGAATTTGTTTTGGGTGTCACGGAAACAAATTTTATCGGTTTTGCTATCAGAAAGAATGCAAGGAGATAGTCGCTCACAGATTTGAAATGTAAGTTAAGAAATCAAGTTATCTTATAATGTCGAATTGATTTATCTTTATTTCTATAGGGGAAAACATTGTAAGTATAAAACACAAAGGTTTTAATTATTGAGTTTTTGGAAAAAAAAATCCAGATATTTATAGATATTAGATTTACAAAACGTAATATGATAAATCTTTTTCTTCTTAATTGGCGTAGACACCGCTTACGCGATTATAGCCGAGTTAACAACAGCGCGCCAGTCGTTTCTTCTTTTCGCTACGTGGCGCCAATTGGATATTCCAAGCGAAGCCAGGTCCTTCTCCAACGGACACTTGGTCCTTCCAGTGTTTTCGTCCACGGACTAGCCAGCGAGGCTCTATGTCAATGTCGTCATATCAGTTCGATATTTCGCCGCCGTGTTTCCAATCGTTGGGCATGCTTTCGTCCGACCGGCAGTCCGTCGGCCCCTGCCGCTTTGTTGTTCTTGAGGCGGGCAATTGCTATTCGAACTTCTTCATGGTCGGGTAATGGAACGTCTGCTCCATCGTCATCGATTGGGGAATCGGGTTCTCCTTCTCCTGGTGTTGTGCGTTCACTGCCATTCAGCAGGCTGGAGAAGTGTTCCCTCCATAATTTAACTGTGTTCTGGGCATCGGTCACTAGATCACCTTTGGGGGTTCTACAAGAGTATGCTCCGGTCTTGAAACCTTCTGTAAGCCGCCGCATTTTTTCGTAGAATTTTCGAGCATTACCTCTGTCGGCCAGCTTATCAAGCTCTTCGTACTCACGCATTTCGGCCTCTTTCTTCTTCTGTCTGCAAATGCGTCTCGCTTCTCTCTTCAACTCTCGGTATCTATCCCATCCCGCACGTGTAGTGGTCCATCGTAACGTTGCGAGGTGGGCAGCCTGTTTTCTCTCCGCTGCGACACGGCACTCCTCGTCGTACCAGCTGTTCTTTTGCACTTTCCGAAAACCAATGGTTTCGGTTGCAGCTGTACGTGAGGAATTTGAAATGCCGTCCCACAGTTCCCTTATACCGAGTTGTTGACGAGTGCTCTCAGAGAGCACGAGTGCAAGCCGAGTAGAGAATCATTCGGTTGTCTGTTGTGATTGCAGCTTCTCGACGTCGAACCTTCCTTGTGTTTGTTGGCGTGCGTTTTTTGCTACACAGAGGCGGGTGCGAATCTTGGCTGCAACAAGATAGTGGTCCGAATCGATGTTAGGACCTCGGAGCGCACGCACATCTAAAACACTGGAGACGTGTCTTCAGTCTATTACAACATGATCGATCTGGTTGGTAGTTTTTCGATCCGGAGACAGCCAGGTAGCTTGATGAATCTTCTTATGCTGGAATCTAGTACTACAGATGACCATATTTCGGGCCACGGCGAAGTCAATCAGCCTCAACCCATTTGGGGATGTTTCGTCGTGGATGCTGAATTTACACACCGTAGTGCCAAATATACCATCTTTGCCAACCCTGGCGTTAAAGTCGCCAAGCACGATTTTGACATCGTAGCGGGGCAGCTCTCATAAGCGCGCTCCAAGCGCTCATAGAAGGCATCTTTGGTCACATCGTCCTTCTCTTCTGTCGGGGCGTGGGCGCAAATCAGCGATATGTTGAAGAACCTCGCTTTGATGCGGATTGTGGCTAGACGTTCATTCACCGGAGTGAATGATAGTACTCGGCGACGGAGTCTCTCTCCCACCACGAATCCAACACCAAACTTGCGCTCCTTTATATGGCCACTGTAGTAAATGTCACAAGGACCTACTCGTCTCTGTCCTTGTCCCGTCCATCGCATTTCTTGGACGGCGGTGATGTCAGCCTTTATTTTTGCGAGGACATCAACCAGCTGGGCAGCGGCACCTTCCCAATTAAGGGTCCGGACGTTCCAGGTGCATGCCCTCCAATCGTAGTCCTTATTTCGTTTGCCATGGTCGTCATCAAAAGGGGGGCTCTCATCCGAGGCTGTGCTTTCTTTTTCATTGGAGGTGTTTTTTACGTGGCGGGTCCCAAACCCAGCGCACAACCCTATGCAGGGAATGTTTCGCCTTCTCACATTAGCTCGCCTTCGAACGGATGTTCTTAGGCTACCCAGAGGATACTTGGTCAAAGACCGGAAGTAGTGCGCTGCTTGAGCCATGTGTAAAAGAATCGTTTCTGGCCACTCCCAAGTGAATGGCGATCAGAGAACTTTCTCACTTCCGTGAACTTCTACCCATGACTCCATCCTCCAGTTGTGTTATATTGTAAAAATAAAGTACATTTTCAAAATAATATTTTTCCAAAAAAAATTATATATAGTTTAATATTGTTAATTTACAGAAAAATTATGCAAAATGGGTTAGGAACGAAGTCTTAAATTTAATAACACAAGCAAAAATCAAAATATCAATAAAAATATGAATTCTTATTTTTCACAGAAATACATTTATAAAAAAGGATCTTTGTCATTTTTTAATTTTTCAGATATTTTTCTGCTCGTGATGAGCACTGCCTCTGTTTTTTCTCCTGCAAGTTGTAGCTTGTTACTCGTAAGCCAGTCTTTGATTTTCGACACGGTCTCATTGCATATATTCTGTATCTGCCAGAGTTCTTTAGCTACGATCGTTACGGCAATATCGTCCGCATAGCCAATTATCTGTGCTTCTTTTGGTAGCGGTAATCGTAACACCCCGTCGTACAGCACATTCCAAAGTAGTGGACCTAGTACGGAGCCTTGTGGTACTCCACCTGTCACCGTGTAGGTTTTTGGACCTGCATCTGTATCGTACAACAGTAGTCTTTCAGACAGATAGCTGCTAATTGTCCTCAGAAGATACCCCGGGGTGTTTCTTGACTCTAATGCTCTCAATATATGTGGCCAGTATGCCGAGTTAAAAGCGTTTTTCACGTCCAACGTAACAACTGCGCAGTGGCGCTGTGTGCACACAAAACCTCATTTCTCTCGTGTCGCCGAACAGTGAAGATCGCGGACGAACAATGGCAAGTGTTAAGGTATTTTTATGAGGTTTTTTTGGCAGGGAAAGAAATAATTGATTCAAGCGAAATTTCTAGGTTTTATAGTTATATATTTGAACATCTTTCACAATTTTTTTGGATACGAAATTTTTGATATTCTGCCTTTGGGAAGCAATTGCCCGATGCATCTCGCATGTGCATTTTTCGGACGGTGGGCGGGATGCAGGTCGCAATTTCTATCGAAAACAAAAATTTCAAAGAGATTCATATTTTTTAATAATTTATCTTCTAGTTAAACTAAGAAAATATCAAAAAAAAAGTGGTTTTTGACCAAAAAAATTTTACTTTATGTTGTTTAAAAATATGTTCAAACTTTCTTAGTTTTTTTAGTTTAAGTTGAAGATAATTTTATTCCAAAGATAATAAACTTTGCCCTAATTCTATACGACGTTCAGTTTTTTTTTCCTATCCTGCCTCTACAACTTTGTGGACATATTCTTAGATTATTTTTAAAAAGATTTAAGCAAAACAAAATTCGATTGTTTGAAGCTTCTAAAGCAGGCTAATCCATTAATAAAGATTTCGTATCAGAATTTATTGATCTTATAAAAAATGAATTAGGAATTTGGCAAACGAAAAGTGATAAATATAAAAATAAAATTAAGAAAAATAAAAGTTGGAATAACTTATTAACGAAATACAGAGAAATACAAATGGCGCACATGTTCACTGTGTGAAGAACGAACGCAAACTGGATTTGTGAGTCGTGTATGGGCGAAACGAATTCATACAGATCGAACGCACATGTATGTCGTGTATAGCCCCTTTTAGCCCTACTACGTTTATACGGCAACCGGTCTGAAACAAGAATGATAGAAACAAGATTGCGCAATGAGGTGTTCAAATTTTGTTCGTTCTGCGCATCTACGTCACGGTTGACCAACGTACAATCAGCTGATTTTCTGTTGTTTGTTTTTCTTTGCAATAAGAATCAATTTTGTATTGTAGGCATACAAAAACATGAATATCATTAAAAGTTGACATCAATATAAGTGAATATTAATAAAAGATATCAATATAAGTGAATATTTAATAGTGAACATTTACCTACATATTCATTTAATTGTGTTTTCATTGTATTATTTAAGTTTGTCTCTTTGCTGTGTTTTTTTCAACCATATATGTACATTTATGCAAATAAAAAGATTGAATATTTTGTGACCGAGTATCAATTTATTGTCTTATTTAATTTTCTTTTTTTGCTATACATGTGTTCGATAAAGTTTTTATTTAAGGAACGAATCCTAAAATACATTCTTGCTCTGAAAAACAATTATTTTTTTACTTTCGAGCTACAATTTACAAAATTACTTAAATCTAAGTGTTTCTGGTGGTAATTTGTACATATATGCAAATCAGTACCATTTACATCGTCAAATACTGCTTGCAAGGCTCTCATATGCTCCATCAACATATCTGTTGGTTTTGAGAGTCCTCCTTCAGAAAGGTGATCCACCCAGGTATAAGACGAACAATTTTCTGAATTGGCACAAATTTCGGGGTTGTCTTTACTAAGTTTGTGGCAGATGTACCCTGCCAAATTTTCAAGCCCGTCGTTGTTGAGAATCTTCAAGTCATCATTTTTTTCAATTGGGTCAGTGGAATTTAGATCAACTGACACACGTTGAAAAATATTGCCTGCAAAAATATAATAAACATACATACATGCTTATAAATAAAGGGAATAAATTGTTAGTTAAGATTATTATTACAATTAGGATAAGAAACAGTGGTTTAAACGAGACTCCATCCTTTTCTGCCGTTCATTAGCCTCTGCAGGAGTTAATCTGGTTAACGTGAGAAAAGCGCTAGGTAGCAACTTTGTTAGACTCCGCGAACTTAAACCTGTAAGAGTGTTTGGTTATAAAAGTAAAATTATTGGAATCAAAATCCTATAATTACCCATTTCAAACAGCAAATTTCTTTCACATTCAAAGGCGCGCGCGAATAATAAGTCAACCGTGACGTCACCAAGAACAGCTGACTGAAAGCAAACATGCGCATTGCGCAATCTTATTTCTATCATTCTTGGGTCTGAAATTATTGGCATCTTTACGAAGCATCTCGACAGGCAAAAATTTATTGTATACTAACTGCATTGCCGTGCGTATTGCCTGTGGAGACTCCATATTGGTTATGGAAAGCAATATATGGAATACTAATTAGCAAGCCATATATTGAAAGCAATAAGCTGTCACTTCAGCAATTTGACAGCACAGTTTTCATTTCTATGAAAATTTCGAAGAGACAACATGTCCCATTTACACATATACCTACGGCATTTTTATTTCGGTAATATTAAATTTAGAAGAGCGAGTTTTAAGACGGTTGTGTTCTTCTTCTTCTTAATTGGCGTAGACACCGCTTACGCGATTATAGCCGAGTTAACAACAGCGCGCCAGTCGTTTCTTCTTTTCGCTAGGTGGCGCCAATTGGATATTCCAAGCGAAGCCAGGTCCTTCTCCACTTGGTCCTTCCAACGGAGTGGAGGTCTTCCTCTTACTCTGCTTCCCCCGGCGGGTACTGCGTCGAATACTTTCAGAGCTGGAGTGTTTTCGTCCATCCGGACAACATGACCTAGCCAGCGTAGCCGCTGCCTTTTAATTCGCTGAACTATGTCGATGTCGTCGTATATCTCGTACAGCTCATCGTTCCATCGAATGCGATATTCGCCGTGGCCAATGCGCAAAGGACCTTAAATCTTTCGCAGAACTTTTCTCTCGAAAACTCGCAACGTCGACTCATCCGTTGTTGACATCGTCCAAGACTCTGCACCATATAGCAGGACGGGAATTATGAGCGACTTATAGAGTTTAGCTTTTGTTCGTCGAGAGAGGACTTTGCTTTTCAATTGCCTACTCAGTCTGAAGTAGCACCTGTTGGCAAGAGCAATCCTGCGTTGGATTTCCAGGTTGACATTGTTGGTGGTCTTAATGCTGGTTCCTAAATAGACGAAATTATCTACAACTTCAAAGTTATGACTGTCAACAGTGACGTGAGAGCCAAGTCGCGAGTGCGACGACTGTTTGTTTGATGACAGTAGATATTTCGTTTTGCCCTCGTTCACTGCCAGACCCATTTTCTGTGCTTCCTTGTCCAGCCTGGAGAAAGCAGAACTAACGGCGCGGGTTTTGAGGCCGTGATATCAATATCATCGGCGTACGCCAGCAGCTGTACACTCTTATAGAAGATGGTACCTTCTCTATTTAGTTCTGCAGCTCGAACTATTTTCTCCAGAAGCAGGTTGAAGAAGTCGCACGATAGGGAGTCGCCTTGTCTGAAACCTCGTTTGGTATCGAACGGCTCAGAGAGGTCCTTCCCGATCCTGACGGAGTTTTTCGTGTTGCTCAACGTCAGTTTACACAGCCATATTAGTTATGCGGGGATACCAAATTTAGACATCGCGGCATAAAGGCGGCTCCTTTTCGTGCTGTCCAAAGTAGCTTTGAAATCGACGAAGAGGTGGTGTGTGTCGATTCTACTTTCACGGGTCTTTTCCAAAATTTGACGCATGGTGAATATCTGGTCGGTTGTTGATTTTCCAGGTCTGAAGCCACACTGATAAGGTCCGATCAGTTTGTTGACGGTGGGCTTTAATCTTTCACACAATACGCTCGATAGAACCTTATATGCGATGTTGAGGAGGCTAATCCCACACTTGAGGAGGCATAACACACTTCAATTCCAATCGTTGGGCATGCTTTCGTCCGACCATATTTTACAAAGAAGCTGATGCATGCCCCCTATCAGTTCTTCGCCGCCGTGTTTGAATAGCTCGGCCGGCAGTCCGTCGGCCCCTGCCGCTTTGTTGTTCTTGAGGCGGGCAATTGCTATTCGAACTTCTTCATGGTCGGGTAATGGAACGTCTGCTCCATCGTCATCGATTGGGGAATCGGGTTCTCCTTCTCCTAGTGTTGTGCGTTCACTGCCATTCAGCAGGCTGGAGAAGTGTTTCCTCCATAATTTAATTGTGCTCTGGGCATCGGTCACTAGATCACCTTTGGGGGTTCTGCAAGAGTATGCTCCGGTCTTGAAACCTTCTGTAAGCCGCCACATTTTTTCGTAGAATTTTCGAGCATTACCTCTGTCGGCCAGCTTATCAAGCTCTTCGTACTCACGCATTTCGGCCTCTTTCTTCTTCTGTCTGCAAATGCGTCTCGCTTCCCTCTTCAACTCTCGGTATCTATCCCATCCCGCACGTGTAGTGGTCCATCGTAACGTTGCGAGGTGGGCAGCCTGTTTTCTCTCCGCTGCGACACGGCACTCCTCGTCGTACCCGCCTTTCCTTTTGCACTTTCCGAAAACCAATGGTTTCGGTTGCAGCTGTACGTGAGGAATTTGAAATGCCGTCCCACAGTTCCCTTATACCGAGTTGTTGACGAGTGCTCTCAGAGAGCACGAGTGCAAGCCGAGTAGAGAATCGTTCGGTTGTCTGTTGTGATTGCAGCTTCTCGACGTCGAACCTTCCTTGTGTTTGTTGGCGTGCGTTTTTTGCTACACAGAGGCGGGTGCGAATCTTGGCTGCAACAAGATAGTGGTCCGAATCGATGTTAGGACCTCGGAGCGCACGCACATCTAAAACACTGGAGACGTGTCTTCAGTCTATTACAACATGATCGATCTGGTTGGTAGTTTTTCGATCCGGAGACAGCCAGGTAGCTTGATGAATCTTATTATGCTGGAATCTAGTACTACAGATGACCATATTTCGGGCCACGGCGAAGTCAATCAGCCTCAACCCATTTGGGGATGTTTCGTCGTGGAGGCTGAATTTACAGACCGTAGTGCCAAATATACCTTCTTTGCCCACCCTGGCGTTAAAGTCGCCAAGCACGATTTTGACATCGTAGCGGGGCAGCTCTCATAAGCGCGCTCCAAGCGCTCATAGAAGGCATCTTTGGTCACATCGTCCTTCTCTTCTGTCGGGGCGTGGGCGCAAATCAGCGATATGTTGAAGAACCTCGCTTTGATGCGGATTGTGGCTAGACGTTCATTCACCGGAGTGAATGATAGTACTCGGCGACGGAGTCTCTCTCCCACCACGAATCCAACACCAAATTTGCGCTCCTTTATATGGCCACTGTAGTAAATGTCACAAGGACCTACTCGTCTCTGTCCTTGTCCCGTCCATCGCATTTCTTGGACGGCGGTGATGTCAGCCTTTATTTTTGCGAGGACATCAACCGGCTGGGCAGCGGCACCTTCCCAATTAAGGGTCCGGACGTTCCAGGTGCATGCCCTCCAATCGTAGTCCTTATTTCGTTTGCCATGGTCGTCATCAAAAGGGGGGCTCTCATCCGAGGCTGTGCTTTCTTTTTCATTGGAGGTGTTTTTTACGTGGCGGGTCCCAAACCCAGCGCACAACCCTATGCAGGGAATGTTTCGCCTTCTCACATTAGCTCGCCTTCGAACGGATGTTCTTAGGCTACCCAGAGGATACTTGGTCAAAGACCGGAAGTAGTGCGCTGCTTGAGCCATGTGTAAAAGAATCGTTTCTGGCCACTCCCAAGTGAATGGCGATCAGAGAACTTTCTCACTTCCGTGAACTTCTACCCATGACTCCATCCTCCAGTTGTGTTATATTGTAAAAATAAAGTACATTTTCAAAATAATATTTTTCCAAAAAAATTATATATAGTTTAATATTGTTAATTTACAGAAAAATTATGCAAAATGGGTTAGGAACGAAGTCTTAAATTTAATAACACAAGCAAAAATCAAAATATCAATAAAAATATGAATTCTTATTTTTCACAGAAATACATTTATAAAAAAGGATCTTTGTCATTTTTTTAATTTTTCAGATAGCTCGAACCTACTTACCCTACGCCTTTGCGCAAATGATTATGTTATGATAACAAATGCCCACATACAGATTTGGCAATGGCAATAGCAATAGATTTGACAGTTAGTATGCCATATATTTGCCTGTCGAGATGCCCCGTTAAGTATATTTAGTATGGCTACTGATCTCAGCATAGATAACAAAGCAAATAACATCTCTGATTTGACGTTTCTGAGGAGCACTACAGTGGAAAATAATGGCGTCCATTGTACTTTAAAATTTACGTTTGGCGTTGCGTTTGTCGTGAAACAATCTATATTTTAATTTGCATAAATGCTTCAGCTGCTTGGTTTATCTAACCCTGAAATGCATAGCATACCATATATGGTGCATGCTTTAAATCCTTCATAGTTAGATGAAATTAAATTATATCTGTCAGCGATTTCCATTTATTTTTTATGATACATTGGTTTGTATTTTAGGGGACGATATATATATTATTATATTTAAAATATGAGTTTTGGATATAAAGTGGTTATATTTTACGGTTATCATGCACTCAAACTTATATTTTAAATATAATATACATTGTATATAAGTAAGTATATATCGTCACCTAATATACAAACCAATGTATCATAAAAAATAAATGGAAATCGCTGACAGAAATAATAATCAAAATTTATCAATTTTATAACGAAAACTTAAATTTTGTTTGAATATGAGTGCAAAATAATTTTTTATTTTCTTTATTGGGTTTTTTTAAAAGTAACTTATAATTCTAACTTATAACTTATAATTCTCGCTTATAACTTATAACTCATAACTGCCCTATTCATCTCTTAATTTTAGTTCTTATAGTATTATAATGCTGATCATGCAAAAAGGATGGCTGTGGCATTTCTTGTTGCGTGTCAAGTTCTTCTTGTAATTGTATTCCAATAGATTTTATGATGACTTTGCAAATTGGCTATTGAGGATTTTAATATTCTTTGTTTACGTTAATTCTATTTGTTATGATAGGCGGTTGGCTTGATCCTATTGATGAATGTGGTGTCGACTTACATCACATATGTGTCTACTAGAGATGAATGGGATAGGGGTTTATTTTAGTGGGTTTGGGTTGCATTAACTACCCCCCTTGTTAAAAAAAGAAACGTCCTCGTTTCGGGTTAGGATGTTAATTCATAATTTTTGTGATAGATTCAAGCATATTGGCATTACCTTTTTCAATTTTCCTTTTTTTATATTTTTTAATTTTTTGCCGGATTTTGATAATTACATAAATCAAAGCAATAATTATGCCAAAAATAAGAGTGCCCAAAAAGTTGGGTGAGTTTTATTTTCTTCTTGGCCCATATTTAAAAGGTTTGTATTTTTAAATTTTAAATCTACTTATATTTTCTGATTCAAGATATTCGAGGACATCAACCCGACTAGGCTGATTTGATTTAATATAGTTCCAAATTATGCAACTTGGATTTTCATAAATTTTGTTGTCAATTACTATGGTGTTATTGAAGGTTACTAAATATGTACCATCGAGGTCGATGTTATCAACTTTGTGTTTTCCTGATATTAAGATTATGCCATCTGTGATTGTAAAATTATTGTGTTCATGACTTACAATATCTTTAATTTCTTTTATATTCAATATTGTTGGGTTAAAAATTCCGACTTTTCCTAATACAATAGTTTAGAGAGTATTTTCTAGATCTGTTAGTATTAATTTATTTCTGTGTTGCATTATGTTAATTAAGGTTGAACTATTCTCTATTTTACTAACAATATTTGTTAATTGTGTAACTACCTCAAATAATTTGGAATCTGTTCTAAACTGTCTATTGTTATTTTCTATGAGTTCAGATAATCTCGTGTTTATTCGTACAATATCGTCATGGTCTGGTGTTCCCGAAATCCATTTCCATATTTTACCTCTTTTCGATTTTCTCCCCGTCGTAATTTCTAATTGTGATATCAGTCGTTCTATTTGGTCCATTTCTAAGTCCGTGTTGAATTTATTATAATAAACGGTATCACTAGCCTTGATTTTTATAAAGTTTGAGCTATGTGATTTCTTAATTAGTTTTGTTTTTGTGTCATATAGAATTTCTTTATAATATGTCAAATTTGTTATGTGAAATATGTCTCCCCAGTCAGTGTAAGTCGCGGCTGGTCCAATTTCTATTAGGACATAATCGTCTCTCGTATAGTCAGTAATTTCGCATTGAGTGAATGGTATCAAAAGGATAATTATCGATGTAAGAATCATTTTCTGTAATTAATTTTATAATTTTATATTATCTTTATGAACTATTCTTGACTTGCTATATATTTTTACAGTATTACCTAAATCTTCTTTTACCCTTTGTTTTTTGTATTTTGGTTGTAACTTATTTCTTTCTCCTATTATTTTTGCATATATAACGTGATTCTTTTTATATGTTTTTATTATTCTAGTCTTATTATTTCTTTCTATCATTTTTTCCTGTGCGTTGCTTAACTTTAATGGTATTTCATTGTGTGTGATTTTATTAAGATATATATCTATAGGTTTTTTATCAGTTACGGAATGGATTGATTTATTGTATTGTTGTGCAGCCCTGTAGATACTTTCTAAATCGCTAATTAAATGGTATTCCTGTTGGATACAACGTGATAGTTCTGTAAGGGTTGAATGTACTCTTTCAACTTGACCATTTGTGGTACTATGTTTCGGGGTGCAATAATAAACTTCGATGTTCATTCTCTGCATTAAAGATTTGAATTGAATTGAAGAGAAACCTGGTTCATTATCGCAGGTAATGTGTTTTGTCTCGGGAAAACCTTGAAGTATGTCGAGGACGTTTTGATCTAGGTCTATTCTGTCATATATGTGTTTGATTATTAAGTATTTGGAATAAGCGTCTACTGCTGTTAAGAACTTTAATTTCTGTACAAAAAATATGTCTATATGAATTTGTTCTCCTTCTCTTTCTGGTATAGGGGCTTCACCGATTGGCACTCTTTGAGGGTGGCGATTGTATTTGTTTTTGTTACATATGTTACAATTTCGAACATATTCCTTAAATTGTTTGGTCATGTCTGGCCAATAATATAGTTTAAATATTTGTTTAAAGTTTTCTCTAAAATTTCTATGTGCTCGATTGTGTGTTTCCTCGACAATCATGTTTTGATCTTCTGTGTTAGTTATGTCCGTTGGGAAGTTTTTAGTATAAAGAAATTTAATATTGAATGTTTCTAATAATTTGGATTTCATTTCGTACAAATCTTCTACGGTGCAATGTATACCTGTAACCACATTTGGTTTCAAAAATTCTTTAAGTATATTTATCAAATTGTCAACTGTATCATAATCTATAATGTGCCGTGTTTTTCCGAAATTTGTAATTGATTCATGCATTGTGAATCTAGCTTTACTCAGTAATATCTGTTGCGAATATTGATTTAGTGGTCGGGTTGTTTCTGCTATATTTATATTGTCGCTACTTTCTGCTGAATGTTGAGTGCTGTTACTTGAAATGTCTGATATATTGTGAAAGTATTGTCGTGAAATAGCGTCTGCTACAACGTTAGTTTTTCCCGGTTTGTATATTATTTTTGGAGAATATTCTTCGATTAATGCATGCCATCACTTCATTTTAGCATTAGGATTACGGGTAGAAACTGCAAATGTTAAAGGTTGATGATCCGTGTGGATCTCTAGGTTTGTAACGCCATAAAGGTAATTCCTTAAAGTTTTCAAAGCAAATACGATAGCATATAACTCTTTCTCATTTGTTGCATAATTTAATTCAGTGTTATTTAATGTCTTTGATTTAAACGTGATTGGTTTATCTTCTTGGGACAGAACTCCTCCGACTGTAACATTTGATGCGTCAGTAGTTAAAATAAATTTTTTTGTATAGCCTGGTTGTGCCAGTTTAATTTGGTTTGCTAATAGATTTTTGAGTTTTTCACATGCAATAACTGCTTCTTGGTCTAAATCCAGTTTTACTTTCTTTGACATATGTTGGGAAATTCTTCCATATTCTCCTGACAAGTATCTGGTTAAGGGTTTTGCTTTAAAGCATAGTCTTGAATAAATTTCCTATAGTATCCTGTAATTCCTAAAAAACTTCGTAATTGTCTCAAAGTAGATGGAATAGGGAAGTGTTTAATGCACTCAATTTTTTTTTGGGTCTGTTTTAATAATTTCTTGGGCAACCATGTATCCTAAAAACTCGACTTCGGTTTCATAAAATTTTGATTTTTCTAAAGATATTTTCATATTGGCATCCTTAAGTGTTCTCTATGTTCATCTATATTATTTGAATAGATTATTATGTCATCGATATATACATGACAAAATTTCCTACATAATTGCGTAATATATTATCCATCGCTCTTTGAAATATGCTAGGGGCATTCCTTAAACCGAAAGGTAGTCTTAAATATTCATATTTGCCATTGTTGACACTAAAAGCTGTTTTTTCTATATCCTTTTCCTGCATTGTAATTTGATGGAAACCTGACTCTAAATCTAGAGTAGAGAAGTATTTTGCTGTTCCTAAGTTTGCTAATATAACATTTGTGTCTGGGATAGGGTATTTATCGGGAACTGTATTTTCATTAATTTTCTTATAATCTATAACTAGCCTGAGTTTTTGTGTACCATTTTCATTTATTCCTTTCTTGGGTACAACCCATATTGGTGAATTATAGGGGCTTTTACTTGGACGTATTATACCATTATCTAATAGATTCTTTATTTCATTGTTCACAAAAGTATTAACGGACAAGGGGTATGGGTACTGTTTACTCCATATGGGAGTTTCAACAATTGTGCGTATTTCAGCTTTAACGTCCGTTCTAAAGGGTAAATTTTTATTAATATTTGAATGAATTTTTTCGATTTCATTCTTTGTTTTTGTTTTCAAATATTCAAGATTTCCATTTTTTAAATTATTATAAGCGGTATTATTCTTCGCTGGCTTTCTAGGATCTTTTTGTCCCAGAGTAGTACTTAAATTACATAATTGCTGGCATAATTCATCAGCGGGCGCCATAGGAGCATTTGAGCTTCCCACGGTAGTATTAAAATTTCCAGTATTATTTTCAATATAAATTTTTTCCGTTTTGCTATTATATTTTAATATTTCATTCTTTAAATCTATTACAACTATTGCTTTTTTCAAAATATTAAGCCCTATTAGCATATCTGCTTCTAAATTTTCTATTATGTAAAATCTCTATATCGTATTGAAGATATTTACATCACTATAATCTTCAATAGTGGTGAATCCGTTAATTGTTTTTACTCTTTTAATTATATCTAATTTATCTCTATATAAAAAAGTGTTTGGTTTGCAATAGCAACAAGTGGCTCCTGTGTCAATTGGGACTTTTAGTTTTCTTCCTGTTACTCCACAGTACCTATAAATGTATGGGGGTTCTGTCTTCAGCCTAAAAAAGCTTGTTCTTGAATATTATTTATGCGTTGAATTTTAGATGGAGGTTGTGGTGTTTTTTTATGTTCTTCAAAATTCCGTTTGGCGTATGTTTGTTCGTGTTGAGTTTGTTTGTGGATACTGGAATCCACGTCCATTGGTTCAGGTTGGTTTCTTTGGTATCCTTGATTAAATCTTTGTACGTATTGTTGGTTATTTTTGTTCTGGAATCCTTGGTTATATCTTTGTGCATATTGTTGGTTATTTTTGTTTACTTGAGGGAATCTTAAATTGTTCTGGAACTGGTTATTTGTGAAGTTTAAAGGAGATGTTCGAGGATTATGAACTTGCAATTTTACTGGGTTCGGCTGAGCCTGACTCCTACTGAATTGGAAAGCAAAATTTGCTCTCATATTGTTTGAATTTAATTCTAGAGCTTTCGCTAAAGCATTTGGTAAATCAGATGGGGCTAACGAGAACAAAATGTTTGATAGGGAACCGTTAAGTCCTGAAGTGAATATTCTCAAGGCATTTTTCCTGTGTTGGTCATTAAGTTGATCTACTAGTCCCTTATTTGAACCATGTGACATTATCGTCTTATTAATTATCAAAGTCAATTTTTTATTGACATCGTTATAATAATCAATAATGGACAAGTTTTCTTGTCGAAGAATGCTTATCTCTTGTTCAAGGATATGGATTGGTCGCTTATCGGCATAGGCGAAATCCAAGCGACTTATGATCGCGTCAAAATTGAGGACCGTTCCGTGATTTGTAAGAACGTCATTTGCGTATTGTATTATTTTGTTTCTTAATATCGTTATTTAATTTCTATAATCTCGCCAACTAACGTATGCTTCAGGTCTTCCTGCAAACTCCGGTAAGGATTTTATCAGCTCTAATGATTCGTCTCATCTAAGATTTGCGTCAATAGTCTGTACTGTGTATTCTGTTATATTATCTCTCGTCGTTAATTGAGTTATTTGATTTTTCGAAAGTTCTATCTCATTCTGTAACGAAATTGTATTCCTTTTTATTAATTCTGAAATAATTTCTGCTGTGAGCATTCCTGTGGTATTGCCTGCTACACTCATTTTGCTAAATTTTTCTATAATTTTATCCAGTTTCACTAATATCACTATGATACATTCACTCAAATTTTTCTCAAAGGATTTGTGTCAATCGTCTGTCGTATTCTAACAATTAAGTATGTGTATTCTTATTAAAGTCTTATATATACATATATATTATATACTGTATTATATTATGTTATATATATATATTTTACTTATACTGTTCTTAAAAATAAGCTTACGAGTATCTTTTTTTCTGTGGTTGTTGTTGATATTACCGCTGTTCTGCTGTAGTTTCTTCTGCCGTTGTTGCTGCCACTGCTGCCGCTCCGCTTTTGTTGTTTTTGTTGTTGTTGTTGCTATTGTTGTTGCTCTTTATACGCAATGTTTTTTATTATTATTTATTTTAAAAATTTTATTAAAAAAAAATTTTAATATATGTATATTTTTTTAAGTTTATTTTAGTTTATACAAGTTTTTAATTGTTTTATTTTTCTTTTCTCCCTTTCCTTTTCTGGGATACTTGATTAATTTTTTTTACACTTTTTTCTCCCTTTTATGGGATATTCGATTTATAAGTTTGTTTCCGTTACCTTTGTTGATTCGGGTAACCTTATGGAAACTTGAAGGTTTATATTATTTTTTTATTTATGGACCCACACTTTCTATATGGACATCCATGTGCTTTTAGTGGAGTCGAACCACACTTGATGAAGGATATTTTTGTGCGGGTTCCTGCTCGGGCGCCAATTATTTTTTTATTTTCTTTATTGGGTTTTTTAAAAGTAACTTATAATTCTAACTTATAACTCTTAACACTCGCTTATAACTTATAACTCTCGCTTATAACTTATAACTCATAACTGCCCAATTTATCTCTTAATTTTAGTTCTTATAGTATTATAATGCTGATCATGCAAAAAGGATGGCTGTGGCATTTCTTGTTGCGTGATCAAGTTCTTCTTGTAATTGTATTCCAATAGATTTTATGATGACTTTGCAAATTGGGTATTGTTGATTTAAATATTCTTTGTTTACGTTATTTCTATTTGTTATGATAGACGGTTGGCTTGATCCTATGGATGAATGTGGTGTCGACTTACATCATATATGTGTCTACTAGAGATGAATGGGATAGGGGTTTATTTTAGTGGGTTTGGGTTGCATTAACTCGCATAATAACCAAAGAATATAACCACTTTCACCACTTTGTAACAAAAGGTCGACATATTTTTTTTTATTTTTAACGCAGAAAGAAGTACTACGCGAAAGTACTTCAGTCACCCCGGGTATTCGCTCGACCAGGGTTATTTTTTAAAGCGCGGCCGAAGGCCGCCAACGCAGAAAGGAGTACTTTGCGAAAGTACTTCAGTCACATAAATTACCTATTACACATTTACATATGTAGAAAGTATTTTTTTTATAGTTAATATAGAAAAAAGAATCACGCGATAAAACAAACAAAGAAAAATTGTTAAAAATCCTAAATCCTATTTACTGTTTAAGATGTGGCAAGGCTCGTTTTCCTCATAATTGTAAACAATCTAACCTTTTCAACCATGAGTGTGCTAAGTGATTTTTAAAGTAATAAATTTAGGTAAAATATAGCAAAATAAAAGTGAAATGTAAGCTTATTTCAAAGCTTAGAGTGTATATTTAAATATACAAAGTAAAAAATGTGAAAAAATTTTGTTAAACATAGAGAAATAACATGTTTTCTTAGTGCAAATTTTTGAACTTTTAATCCTGAATATTTTAAAAAATATTAGTAATTTTTACATTATTTTTGGATATTCCTCCTCTGGAGAAGCTCCCCTATCTGTACATACCCCATTTATACGGAAATTCGGTTTTTTGACCCCTCCGCCAAAGTAAGCGGAATCGTGCCCTACGCCGCCATATTGTGACGTAGTTTTTTTAAGATGAGAAGGAAAAACAGAAAAGCATGTAAATTGTAAACAATTCGTGAAATAAACTTAATTTATTAGTTTTTGAAGAGACAGTTGTAGTGAAATACATAGAACAATGGATGTAATCATTGAATTCGCATCGAATTCGGTGCGGACAGAATTTTCAATTGAAAATTTTTATGCGATCATTGATACCGTCAACAACCTGCTTTACCAAAAGTAAAGTGCTTTATCAACATTGATACGGAAAGGACAGGGAGTGTACTGGATACATCAGATTCTGCGTTAGTTCCCTTTCTTGGTCAGTAGAAAAATATATTGATTAATTCTGTATTTAGTAATTATGGGAATAAATTGCTGGTACTTTATTTCAGGGGTCTCGCCCGAAATATTTGCTGCAGTTATTAGAGAACATTCAAAATTTTTAATGCTTTTAATCCGTCAACAGATGTGTGTTAACTGTTTACCACCTTTTCGAGTGGATTAAAGTTATTGAACTTAAGGATTATTAGGCACGGAATGTATTTTATAGAGGCGGGAAGTAAGTTCAACTTCATCGAAAATTTTGTTTTCGATACGGTTTCAACAGATAACGTATATCATAGAGAAGGCAGAGAATGTTAATGAATAGAGGAGCCTCAAATGTTAGCTGCAATAAAATGTAAATTATTATGAGGGAACATCCTTATAAGCGCAAGTTCGAAAATGAAATTACACCACGGCACGAACGTACATACATATAAATGAGCAAATGTTCTTTTCATACATATGTAGGTACATATCTAGGAAAATAAGAGTAACGAAAAGAAAATTAATTTATATGTTGAAAATGTAAATATTGAGGGAAATGATAAATAAATGAAATCTGAATTCAAAAATTATATAATAGAAAAGATTTATATAACTAAAAAAATTATGTGATAGGATTTGAATTTATTCAAAACTAGCTGACCCCGCAGCCGTTGCCCTGCGTGAAATTATGTGTTTTGAAATGAAAGAAAGTTGAAATTATATTCTGTCGAAAATGATTTATTTACGATTTTTCTACATTTTTTTTATGTAGCGCAACTTAAGAAACATAACTTTTTGATTTCTGTTCTGGTGCGTAAATATATAGAGAAGATGGGTTTCCAACTCGTCAACACACCACATATATCTGACCGTGTGAAAAACATAGCATTTCCCGATTTCCTTGTGTCCTGTTGATTGTCAACGCAAGGGCAATTTTCCCTGGAAATTGAATACGTTTGAACTGAAATGGCTGTCCCTTGTATTCGATAACTACGTCATAATCATTCGGGTTCCATTACACAGTTTCGGCGCATGAAGATTGTGAAACATAATAATGACAGGCAGGCTTGGTATGGTATTTGGAAATTCCACTGGATAATTTACGGTTTCGTCTTTCTTGTCAAGACGATCGATCGATTTATATGAGCGCAAACCCCCCGGAACTTGACTTTGAATCTTCCAGTTTAAATCACTAACATCGGTATTTTTGGCAGCTAAAATTGCTCGTGCACTCAAGCTATCGCAGTTACGATAATTTGGCCAATGTTCGGATAAACATTCGTGATGAGTTTATCTTCCGTTAAAGTGAATTTACAAAAAGAAAAACTGGAAGTATTAACCGAAATTTGCCCATTTCCAATTCTAAGCGAATACAACCCATAATTAACGCGAATTTGAAGGCTGATATGTCGAAATGATCTTCGCGAAAAGTATGCGAACTTCAGTGGCAAGCGAAGTAACTATCGCATTGTCCTTCGTCTGTTTCCAGTGATTACCATATTTCAGCAAATGCAACTGCTGGCATGCTTCTCAAAAAATTGCACACAGTGTACCATTCACAAAACGCAATGACTTAAATGAAGTTGAACCGCGAGACGCACAACTGTCGGAAAACTCTCATGAATTGCAAAAGTAAATATCCTACAAAGCGCTTTATTGCAGTTCACATATCGACCCATTTGATACTGCTGATCTCATATCGTTCAAGGCCAATAACCGCTATGTTGCTTTCTTTGGAGACGTACTTGCAAACGTATTTGATCGATTTCACCAATTTGCAATATTCAACATTGACATGAGTTTTGAATGTGAATTAGACAAAAGTGGCGAATATGGTACGATCCATGTGTTGTCAGCTTCGATGTGTTGTTAACATCGATATTCACGCCTCTAAATGCTAAATGTTCTGCCATTGTCGTCTGGTGACGCCGATACAGTTAATATCCATAATTTCCCATTCCCGTTTCCGAAAGAAAAGCACATGAGTAGTGTTTCGTGCATTTATTGTCAAACATACAAACCAAAGTGGGCTTGTAAGGTTCGCAAGGTCCATGAGCCATATTGGTCTTCACCACTTCATAAAGTTTTCACTGAATAATTTTCAATAATTTTTCCTTTGGATAGCCGGAATAAAAAAGTAAGCGACCGCAATTGAACGATTCAAATAATTTACAAATCAAAATATTGAAAAACAAAACAAACAAAAATTGAAAAAAATGTGTATGGAAAATGTTACTTTTTGGAATTGTCCAATTTTCCAACTTCTCCTCATGAAAAGTATAAAGTATTTTGTTTCTTTTCCCGATCCACAACAAAGAACCTTTAAAAATTTCATTAAGATTGGTTCAACCGTTCTCTTAGTGTTACTAACAAACAAACATTCATTTTTATATATGTACATAAGTATGTACATATGTATGTATGTATGTATGTAACGTTTGTATGGGGAAAAGAAAAGGGCTGTTTTTAGGGGTTTTCCGGAAACTATTCGAATTTTTCTCGCCGTAAAAACCATCCTTGAACTTCAACAAACATTTAAGAAAAAGAATTGGCCAAATTGGTCCAGACGTTATTGAGTTATGCGTGTACATACATTTTGGGTATTCATTTTTATTTATATAGATATGTTACAATAACGAATTATGCTACACAAACAACACCACAGACGATATCTGATTAGAAAGGTGTAATGTGTGTACTCAAACAGCTATCGCTGTTTATTTGATTCAAATTACCAATGAGAATTTTCCCGAAATTGCCTTTGCTTCATACGCATGAACAAATATGTTTCATCACTGCCAGCTCGGCAGGAGAATTCTAACAGTGGCGCTTGAACAGAGCTGAGCACTAAATAAAAATTATGCTCAAGACTATATATTGCTATTACAGACACATGTTGCTTACATAATATTTTAGTTATTTCGTATATTTGATATATACGTACATATATATTTGCATAGTTTATTACATATGTATATAACAAACTATCATAATATACTAAAAAACTTAATAAATTACAATAGTGATAAGTCTACATAAATAGTATCGCTTATTATTCAAAACTTAAATCAGGGGTCGAAACGTTTCATCCGTGAACGTATTACTCGTCACGTAAAAGCCTGTATTTCGTTTTATGACATACGTGATCGTAACGCTTCTAGCGTAATCTGGCATGATGACATACGTGAACGCGTATATAAACGTATCCGTTCGTTCGAATCGTCGTTCGAACGCGAACTACCAATCGTAATAGACAAATTTATGGAAATGTGAGCAAAATTTTTTTTAAATTTTAAGTGTTTTATAATTTTTAGTAATAAAGAACATAAACAGGAAACCAATGAATGGAATATCTCATTAAAAAAAAATTATTTATATGAACAAAATTTTTGTATTTTAGTTGACAATAAAAATAAAATAATTTACAAGGTTAAGGACATATACATTTTTGAATTAAATTTATTAAAGAATACTTTATTTGGTCTCTTATCTTTTGTTCGATTGCGGTTCGCTACTCCGGTGTCCATTTCTTGTGTGTGATAAGAATCACAATTTTGAGGATCGCAACTTATTGTAAATTATATGCAGATGCTATGTAATGCCTCACAAATGTTAGCACCCACTTTTGTGTCTCTTGCCATATCCTAAAATTCTCCCCCGTCTTTTTAAGATCCAATGCTTTGTTCAACGCTACATCTAAAAAGAAAATTTTGTTAATGAGGATTCATAGTTTTTTTTTATACCTACGCTATTACTACGATCTCTTAGCTATCTTCGCACTATTTTTTTATCCCCATCACTTTCACTAGAGCTCAAATAAAAAAACAAAGTTGGATTCATTTTGATATTTAATTACCTTGTATTAGTTTATTGAAAATTTCGCAACAGTTTTGACAGTTCCACATCTATTGGGACCTAAAAATACGATCCAAAGCAATGTGGAATTTAAAAGCTATTGAGAATTGAAAATACATTACGATCCGTTTGCTATCGTATGTCATAATGCCAATCACCGCATACGATTGACGTATCACGTAATGCACGGATGTAACGATTCGACCCCAGAACAAACATTCGTGCAAAAAACACAATCAAATCAATTCAGTTCAGCATAGACAACATTGTTGATCAATTCAAGTACCCGCCAGCGTCAACTGATTTGATGCAACACGAACAATCTGTTTTACGGCAATCACGATTGAGTAAATGGTATGGCTGGCTTCGGTTCAAATCCTACCATGTCAATTCACAGCGTTGCGACGATTGTTTTAATCGAAGTGAAACTGCGGGTAAACTACGAGTGAATCTACAAGTACAGCAAAAAACAACATTTTTTGCTGGATTGATTTGAATCATGCGTGGCAAAAAATGTATCAGCTTTGAAAATGTGCGCATGTTACAAATTTTCGATGCGTAAAAAATGGAAATTTCACGTACGTACGTATATACATATATACTATACATACATTTGTTGTATGTATGAACTCTAAGGACATTATTATACACATAACATATGTATATAAATACATATGTATTTGAAATAGAACAGAAGTGCACGAGTAAATCAGTGTTTAGAGGATGATATACAAACCTAACTCTGTCGATCATTTCAATCATTGAAGCATGAGTATGCATCACTTCGGGTCAGTGGCGTAGCTACAACTTTGGGCGCCCGGGGCCAAGGATGTTCTGCCGCCCCACTTTATCCTCCTACCTACAAAGGGAAATTTTACAATTTTTACAAAATATCTCCTATATTAAGTATATAAAATTTAGGAACTAGAAGCCACGCAAATTCTGAAGTTCCAAAATTCTCTTCTTGCGGGGTTTGAGGAAATTGATAGTAAATTTACAAGACATCTTAGTAAAAACCATAGAAAAAACCCATTTTCGCCCTATATCTTGTACACTTTTGACACAATTTGCAAGAATTTTTGCCCGAATTGGAGTTTTTAAATACCATTTTTGACAATTTGGAGAAATAAAAGTGAGTGTTACATTCAAAGCATAGGGTAACTCTGAGAGTGACACGTCGCTAGATAAAGCTAGAAAAGTGCATTTTTAAGTTCTATCACTATTTTTAAGAAAGATATAAGCCAAAAGATGTAAGACTATTCAAAGTCTGAAGAGTATTCGAGTAAAAATTATATCTTTCATTGTTATTCAGATTATTACATTGTGAGTGTACAACTCTTTATCTTTTATAATAAATTTTGTAAAAAAAATTTGTTGAAGTATTTTTCTGAATATTAAAAAACAGAGAAGATCGTTTTGCCGCCCCCAAAACGTTGCGCCCGGGGCGACGGCCCACTTCGCCCCCCTAGCTACGCCACTGCTTCGGGTATTTTCTGCTGATGCGAATGTTCATAAACAAATAATGTATGCGCTGATCGCTAGTGATTCCAAGTTGTTCTCTATCACTGATTTGAAGGCAAACGGTTCCATTCGTGTACTTGAACCGAACTGACAGAATCAGACACAGTAACGGATCAATACCCGATTATGAACAAAAATGTATTACTCGTTGCAGTTCTCTGATTCACAATTATCAAGACCATATATGTATGTATATGTATGTTTTCGCGAATTCAAATCACATTATCACATCAGTAATAATGTACATGTGCTACTCATATGTACATACATACATAAATTTGTGCGTATGACGTTGCCATACACAAACAAGCGGTTTTCGCGACGATGGCATAAGCTATAAATCGTAAATTGTACAACTTTCTGATGTTTGTTCTAGATGGGAAAACTGACAACCCCGCGAACTCGCAAAACACGGAAAGAGTGACGAAAGTGGCAACATAGTTCTTGTTGATTTAAAATATTTGTCAATTCTAAAATGTTTTTCTGTGGCTCGCAAAAATCTCCGTCGCTATGTATGCAAGCTCATACATAAAAATACATATTTCTAATGGTTTTGGGCAAAACGGCGATCGGTCGTTAGATTTTTTTCAGCATAGCTTGTATTTTTTACCAACATCACAAAGTTGCAGCGTGTTGTCGTCTCGTCTTTCTCATGGTACAACGATGGTCTTTCCTTCGACACATTGACGCTTTGATATGAAAGCAAAAAACGTGGGCTTCGACCATTACTTGTCCGTGACAACGAGATTTACCATGGAACAATGAGTGTATTTACATACAAAGTTGTGGGTGACGAGACACTAGGGTTTCAAACCCTCAAAACTAGTGAAAAAAGTGGTGAGCCTTGCATAGGCGTTGTGCAGATTTTAGCAAACTGTTCTGCTTTCACGTACATATACGTGTGATCATACATCTCTGTTGCGCTCATTTAGTAATGTCATATAAAAAAAGTATATCCCCCATCGACAGCTTATGCAGGGTTAGATTTTTTGATTCCTAACTTAAAATATTTTTAAAATTCCAAACAAACATTTTAAATTTAATTTTTTTTATTTCTTATTTATTAATATACAATTTTTACAGAATTAATGTTAATTGTATAATTACTAATAATTATAATTAACAAAATTATAGTTTTACCTAAACATTTAATATAAGTACTAGCGGGCCCGGTGCCTGCTTCGCACGGCAAAACAAAATAAGAAAAGAAACACACTTGTTTTTAATAAGGTTGATTTTGTTCCCTATTATTCAACTTTTAATTCTAGTTTCTTGCAATCTTAGACTATGTATCACTTAACTATCTTAGAGCTCTTTCGTAGACAACATTTTTGGTTTTGCCGTGAGTTGTTGTGTAGATAAAGAGAACTGAAGGCTTGCCAACACGTGAGCACGAAACATATAACAGGCCGTGTGAAAAGCAAGGATATTCTAAATCAATTCCACACAATTCCAACGATTGCCCTTGCCCTTTATTTATTGTAATAGCTAATGCAAGACGTATTGGAAACTGTAGTCTTTTGAATTCAAAAGGTAAATCTGGAATCATTGGAATTCGTGGAATTAATACATCTTCACCATTAAACATTCCCTTTAAAATTGTTGCTTTGATCAAATTGTTCATGACCTTTTTAACCGCTAGTCTTGTCCCATTGCATAATCGTGGTTGATTTATATTTCGAAGCATACTAATGGGAGCACCCACTTTCAATTGTAATTTGCAATTACCAAACAAATACCTTCAATGATAATCAATCCCTCATTAAACATTTCAAGTGTAATCATTTAATCGTTATTTTCTGCAATTTGACGCATTCGATGCAAAATTTTTTCGGTCATAAAATCCTTAAAATTTTCCCATAATTGCAATGGATCAGATGGAAAACATGTTGCAATAATAATAGCAAATAATGTTCGTATTTGATGAGGAGAACCTGTTGCTGATGCATCCCTAAGTGTCGCATCCCAGTGATTATCATCTTCCAGTAAATGCAATTCCTGACATGCTTGACGAAAAGTGTGACACTGTAGGCCGTTAACTCTTTTCAAATTCAAAAAATATGTAGGCCCACGAACATGAATCAATAATAGAGGCAAATAAAAACATTCAGCATTACTGGGATGCACTGTGTTAAAACGTCCAATGGCATCACTTTCAAAAATGCCAGCATAACCTTGAACTCGTTTTCCTTGCTTGCGTCTGTTCCATTTCTCTCCAGATGCATTCCAAGTGTAATATGTTAGTACTTGTGAATAAAGCAATGTTTTAGCAAATTGATCATTTTGACACAATTCAAAAAACGATAATAATGTAGTTGATGGTGGTCGCTCTGCAATATGCTGTGCAGTATCAACTGTGAAATATACACGTTGTCCATTTTCCAAATGTACTGACAAATGAATAACTGCCGGATTTCGATCATGAATTGGGAACGATAATATTCTCCAAACTGCCTCATTGCTACTGATATACCTTCCCATTTGATATTGTGTTATTTCATCATTTCGGTTCTCTGCAACACCAAACACAGCCATGTCGCTGCCTTTATTTACATACTTGCAGATATATTTAATCGATTTAACAGAATTACAATATTCTACATTGATATGAGCTTTGAATGCTTTTGATAGTATTGGCGAATAGGGGACAACCCACCTATTATCAACTGTAATATCTTGATTATTGACTCGTAGATTGATTGATTTGCCATTATCATCTGTTGAGTAATTTTTCCATATACTCACTCCTTTAAAAGTTATTCAAGGTTAAAGTTAACTTCTGAGTAATTTCTGGAATTTTCGAAAATTGTCCAGACTTTTTTTGTAGAGCATTCAATTCTGTACAAAAATATGACTTTTTTATTCCTACAAACGAGAAAGTTCCAGAGGAAAAAAATATTCGTAAAAAGTGGAAAAAATCCCATGTAATTTCAATGGGAAATGTATCGTGTTTGGGGCAAGGTTTATTATGAAAATTAAGGGCTTTTTATGGTCTGATATTTTTGTTTAGATGGAAAACTAAAAGTTTAGGGGGCGTCTCGTCAAAAATAATCAATTTGGTAAATAACGGACACCCTAATGTATATACTCTTCTGATCGCAACTTCCGTTGATTGAATCGAATAAAGCAAACGCTCTGTTTCTATCTTTGCATACCTGTCTACGACATATTGATGAAAGAGTCTCCGACATTTCAAAATATAATTTTGTCGTATCACAATTCTATGTGCATAATATTTCATAGCGCTGACATTTTTATTGACTTCACGTTCTGGAGAGGAAGAAAAAACAAATGGAAATTTAAATCATTTCATACTAATTCTTATTAATCAAAATTGGAAGAGTATATTAAACACAACAAACACTCACGTGGGTTTGCGGGATCTACCATTTTTAAATTAATAGAGTATCCATCTTCACCCCGACAAAACAAAATTGGGTACTGTAGGGCATCGTTAGAGCGATGTGTTTCACAAACACGTTGTAATTGATTATTTCTTCTACGCAATACAATGTCACGTGATTGAAACTCATCGCCGACAATCACCACAGCAACTTCATTATTTATAGGTGCATTAAATCTTCGTTCGTGTTCTCCGATTGGTCTTCTCTCAGCACGAATCACGATTTTATGATCATCAGACGGCATCTGATCAAGTGCTGTCCGAAAAGTATTAATCAAATCATTATGTTCATGAAACAATGCTTGCAATTCACGTATTATTATTCTTCTGGCACTTGTGAATCTACTTCATTTTCATTATTGCCAAGGAAGTAGATTTGCAAGAACTGGTGGCTTGCATCTGGAAATGGCAATAATGAACCAATCCTATGATAAATTTGCTCTTGTATCTGAAATTGTGAGGCAAAATATGATTGATTAGAACTTGTGAAAAGTTCTGAAATGTCGCTGTATGCTTCATTCGAAATTCCCAGAGCCGAAATTACCTTAAATGTCGTCCTGAAATTATTTCGTATTACATTCGTCGCTCCAAAGTAAGTCATTTTAAAGCACGAATTATACATTTGGATATTATCCAAAAAATGTTTCGATTGCGGCGTTGTTCCTGAAATTAATGTTGCCAATGGTTCCGGTGGGTATTGTAATTCGGGTAATCTTACTTTGTCACTGGCACAACACATTCCAGGTGTTTCATTATGAAATTTCAGTGCATTACAATGTTGGCATACTTTGTTCTTTCCACCAATAACCACAAACTTATGCAAACTGTAATCAATTGCGTGATCATATCTACATCCAGCACCATTTAAAGCAACATTAACGTAGATTCGTGTGACACGCCTTTGAACATTTTGATTAATACTTTTCGGCCTACGATCTGATCTGCTGAAAATGTGACAAAATTCAATTAAAAAGTGGCCAAAAAATCCAAGTAATTTTTAGCTCGCTGATCGGTCATTAAACAAAAAAAAAATTCACTCAATTTTTTTCACAAAATATCAAATTTGAGATTATGTCATAAAATCATATGATGCACTTGTAACAATCAAAACACTTGTTTAGCAAAACAATCGATTTTTATCTCATTAATCATGGTTTTTTTTTAGTTTTTTTAAACAAAATATTCAAATTAAAACGATGATTAGAACGAAAATTAATTTATTTTTATCAAAATGCTCACCAAAAAATGCGAAGAAATTAATATTTTCAAAAATCGATTATTATAAGATCAATCACCAATGTCGCCCAAAGAGAAAAGAGAAACAATAACAAATTGCTATTTGCATCATTCCGTGCAATGCTCTCCAACACACAAACGACCAAAATGTATTCAATACTAATGAATGCTGTATGCGGTACAAAAAATGCCTGCGGCAAAAACACACTCACTTTACATACGCATCGCACACATATACGTTATCGGATTTCAACCAAACTTCATACAAACCATATATGGGCCACTGCCTACGTAGTGTATAAGCAGGAATAATGGGATGCCCAACTCTCCTGTCACTGGAAATGTGAGAGCCGCTCACCTACCGAACTTTGACAGTTGACTGGATTGGGTAGGTTTTGACGTTTTGCAATTGGAATGACTGGAACGGCCAGATTGAAATTATACCAAAAATATATGTGAACGGAGAAATTTGTTGCCGCCGTTCAAGATCGTTAATAAAAATTTAAAACAATAAAAATCAAAGAAAATGCGAAATTTACAGGCATGTTCCAGAAATCGTTTTCGCATGAAAATGACAATGAAATCGTGAGACGGTGTTCTGAATACCACTTTGCGATTACGAATACACATTTTTCGAACATGAAATCGGTGCGATATGGCATGTTCTAGAAATCGATTTCGCAAATTGTTTGACGTTTTGATATCGGTCAAAAATAAGAGCGCGAAATTATTGGATTTATTGTATTTCAAGCGGTGAAGTAAGTCTAAATTAATACAAAATAGAAAATTATTGAATTTGCTTGTAAAACTTAAGATGTAAGTATTTGAGCCAGTTATTTGGATTTCTTCACAAAAATTAATACTTTCCTTTTCTTATTTTAGGGGAAAACATAAAAGCCAAACCCAGGAAAATATTTTTTTAAATTGCTGAGCGCTGCGGAGGCTTTGTGGGCAGACCTTGCCAAAATGTTAAATAGCGAAGGTCCACCGCAAAAAGACGTTAACGGCTGGAAGAAAGTGAGAAAAATATCATACATGTACATATGTGAACTGCATTAACATTTTTTTAATAGGTATGGTCCGATTGGAAAGGCTGCATTAGAAAGAAAATCGCGCACAACAAAAACGAAAGCAGAGCTACTGGAGGAGGGCAATTCAATAAATTTACCCTGACCCCCAGTGAGGAAGAAGTTGCTCGAATATGTGGAATTTACACGGCGGTGGAAGGCATTGCAAATAGCGCTTCATTTGGAGTGAGCGTTAATTCTGTTGATGTGGAAAACGATTCTTTGGATGCCATTTTAAGTATTGAAGAAATTGCCAGCGGCGGACCAAAGTCCACACCACGCAAACGACGGCATGAGGACAGTGTGCAAGATTGTCTCAAAAAGCACATGGCAACAGAAGCAGGTGCAGTTGAGAAGATATCCGATACATTGCAGCTTCTTTCTGCAAATATGGAAAAGTTGACGAAATTAGTGGCGCAACAAAACCAGCTTATTGCCGAACAAAACGACGATCGTCGAAAGTATTATCTGGCCAAGCAGGAAAGCTTGATCGCTAAAAATATTATTAAACAAAAGATGTTAGAAATAGAAGAAATTCGAGTCCAAAGGGATATTTATTTAAAACCAAGTACTAAAAATACCGAATAATTTTACTTTTAATTTTACTAATTATTAATAGTATTAAATGATCTCAGTCATGTGTGATGTTTTTATTGTTTTTTATTGAATAAAAAATATGAAAATTAAACTATACGCGTTAAGTTATTTGCGATTTCAGCTCGAATGGATACAGCGGCAGTTATGATCAGCAACTTCTTCGTCCAGAAAATCGTCCACTACATCTAAAGCAAAGACATCCAGGTTATAATGGCGACAAATGTTGTGCAAAGCACTGCATATATTTATAATTTTTATAACTTTCTCTGGGACATATGGCATAGTTGTTTGAAGACATTTAAAGCGGCTCTTGAGGACTCCGATTACTCTCTCAACGATATTTCTTGCCTTGGAGTGTTGTAAATTGAATTTGTGCTGGGGTGACCCAGCGTTTGCATCACGATAAAGGGTAAGTAAATATGGTTCCAAGCCATATCCTGAATCTCCTAGTAGCCAAGATCTATGGTCTCCGCCCACATACCTGGATTAAAGATATTGTTTGGCAGCACTTAATGAAAATATAAAGGCGTCATGACTGGAGCCAGGGTGGCATGCATCCACAGGCGTTATACGCATTCTGTAATCGCAAATCTGTAAAACAAATTAATTAGTATCAACAACAAATTTCATATTTGTAACTCACAATGATCGCATTAACGCTGAAGTAACCCTTTCTGTTAAAAAACAGATGCTCATTTTGGTGGGGCTTCGTAATTTTTATGTGTGTCCCGTCCACACAACCGATTATTCCGGGAATACAAAAATTGATGAAAAAATGTGCTTTCGACATTTTAATTTCTTCTTCGCTCATTTGTAGTTTAATCCATTTTGGACACAGTTCTTTTTCTAAAGCATTTAGCACCTCATGTAAGACTTTGCACACGGTACTTCTTGCAAGGGATATGTCGGTGTCTTTTCCTACCGAGCGCTGGAATCCTCCCTCTGCAAGGTACCTCAAAGTAGTAGCAAGCTTTATTTCAATCGTAATAGATGACGGATTTATGAATGGTTGGACATCACGAACAATTTCAAGAAACGCTTCTTTACTTATCCTGTAATAGGCAACAAAACTTTATTGGGACAAAATGCATCTCTTTTGTTCCAAACTTTGTTTTATATATACTTACACGGAATCTGGGATATCCAAGGGATTGGAATGATCCCTTAAAACTCACCGCCGAACTTTCTCATTTTTTTCCCATTAATTTTTTGTCAATAAATATGCAGCAATGGTAAATAAGCTCATTTTGTAAAATTCTTTGAAACAAATTTTATTTGTCAATACTCAATCAGCTGTTTCGTAGTTGATTTCGAATTTAAGCCAATTCGCGCGAATTGTGGAACACTGTTACCAAATTCACGCGATTTGCAAATTCGGTGCCGAATTTAAATCGTGCGATTTCCAGAACATGCCTGTTAAACATATTTCATGAAACGTTTTGTAATTTGTTGCATAATAGAAATCATTTTCTATTACAAATGACTAAAAACATTCATTAATTGACAACTAACAGGCTTAATTCACCTTACTAAGTATTGAAAGATCGAAAGTCAGTTGTTTTAATATATCATAAAATCATAAAAAAGGATTTAAGTGGTTTCGCCATATATTAAATGTCCAATATATAATAATTTGCAATCGTAATAAACGTTGGGCGTTTTAATTTAAATGCCCAAAAATTCTTATTTTGTTCGATGTGGCCACAATGGAAAATGTTATAAAAAACGCTTATTTTGAGGCGCTCCCACACTGGAATAAGTTGGGCATCCCATTATTCCTGGCATTATTCCTGGCAGGAATAATGGGATGCCCAACTCCTCTCTCACTGGAAATGAGAGAAAAATTGCTAAACGTCAAAACCACCTAAACTTTGACAGTTGACTGGATTGGGGAGGTTTTGACGTTTAGCAATTGGAAACGAGCGATGGCCAGATTGAAATTTTACCAAAAAAATATGTAAACGGAGGAATTTGTTGCCGCTGTTCAAGATCGCTATTAAAAATTTAAAACAATGAAAGTCAAAGAAAATGCGAAATTTAAATATATTTCATGAAACGTCTTGTAATTTGATGCATAATAGAAATCATTTTCTATTACAAATGATTAAAAACATTCATTAATTGACAACTAACAGGCTTAATTCACCTTATTAAGTATTGAAAGATCGAAAGTCAGTTGTTTTAATATATCATAAAATCATAAAAAAGGATTTAAGTGGTTTCGCCATATATTAAAAGTCCAATATATAATAATTTGCAATCGTAATAAACGTTGCGCGTTTTAATTTAAATGCCCAAAAATTCTAATTTTGTTCGATGTGGCCACAGTGGAAAATGTTATAAAAAACGCTTATTTTGAGGCGCTCTCACGCTGGAATAAGTTGGGCATCCCATTATCCCTGATTCCTGGTATAAGTTTGGTTGAAGTCGCACGTCGCGTTTATGATTAGTTCGGCGACGTACATATACGGACTTATTTTTATATATATAGATATGTACAAATATATTTTATAAAAAAATTATTAATATCTGAAAATAAAGAATAATTAAATAGAATTCGTAATATCTAATCTTCGTCTAAAATTCTGAAAAACAAAATATATTAAATATTTACTCTGAAAGCAAAGATTGATTGAATCAAAATAGTGATAAACTCTGAAAAGACAGATTAATTAAATAAAAATGATGATATTATCTGCAATAAATATTATCTGATCATTTAATATACAAAACAAACATTTGTTTTCACATATTATATTGGATTGTGCAGACCGCCTTAAACGCATAAAACACATACTTGTATGTACTTATGTATTTGTTGGACTGCGCAGGCCAATTTCAAAGAACACACACTATGTATTTTCACATACTTACTTAACAATTTATATGGTATTGATGCTGCTGCTATTTCCAGTTCTGTTCTGATTTCCAATACTATAAAAACAAATGAAGTAATTATTTGCAAAATATTGTTAAAAAATCACATAAAATTCATCCACTTACCTTCTTGTTCTACGAGCGAGTTAATTTATTTACTCGTTAGGAATAAAATAAATATATAATTTTAAGTCAGCCAATGAGATTGGTTCTGACTGATCCTTTATTTGTATAATATTTTACCGTATGCACATGTACAATATTGAATATATTACACTTAAACTGTACAAGTGTTACAAGTGGTAATTTGTTACTCGGCAGTCGATAATGATAAAGTGACGTCGAGGCTATTGTTCCAGTTGCTTATATAGGCTATGCTTATCGCTGCTCATACTATTGAGATGCTGGTTGTTTACTAGTAAATAACTATTTGGGTTGTTATTGTTTGTTGTACTGATAGTGCGCTTCTATTGTTCTAAGATAAAGTTGTTTTGATGATTTTTCTTTAATGTTCACTGAAACATAAGGTTGTGGTTAAAGGTTAAAATATTAACTAGCGCGAATGACACGCGTTCAATCGTTTTTTTATTACCCTTTTTGGGATTTTCTTTTGACAATGTAGGGAATTATGTTTTCTCATGCGAATTCATTGCAATAAATCAAGAAATGAGATAACTGGGGTCGAATCGTTACATCCGTGCGCGGATCGGCAAATATACGAAAGAAAATTACGTGATACGTCAGTCGTATGCGGTGATTGGCATTATGACATACGAGAACAAACGGATCGTAATGTGTTCTCACTTCACAATAGTTGTTAAATTCCACACTGCTTTGGATCGTATTTTTAGGTCACAATAGATATGGAACTATCAAAACTGTTTCGAAATTTTCAATAAACTAACAAAAGCTAATTAAATATCAAAATGAATCCAACTTTGTTTTTTTATTTGAGCTCTATTGAAAGTGATGAGGATAAAAAAATAGTGCGGATATAGCTAACTGAGAGATCGTAGCAATAGCGTAGGTATAAAAAAAAAACAAATTATGAAACCCCATTAACAAAATTTTCTTTTTAGATGTATCGTTGAACAAAGCATTGGAATCTTAAAAAGACGGTGGAGAATTTTAGGAAATGGCAAGAGAGGAAGGTATCACCCCACAAAAGTGGAAGATTTGCTAATATTTGTGATTCATTACATATCATACATCTACATAAAATTTACAATAAGTTGCGACCCTCAAAATTGCGATTCTCATTACACACAAGAAATGGACACCGGGGTAGCGAACCGACTCCCCGCAATCGACCAAACGATAAGAGACCAAATAAAGTATTTTTTAATAAATTTTATTCAAAATGTATATGTCCTTAACCTTGTACATAATTTTATTTTTAATGTCAACTAAAATACAAAAATTTTGTTCATATAAATAATTTTTTTTTTTAATTTTTATGAGATATTCTATTCATTGGTTTCTTGTTTATGTTCTTTATTACTAAAAATTGTAAAAAGCATAAAGTTTAAAGAAAATTGCTCACATTTCCATAAATTTGCCTATTACGATTGGTAGTTTGCCTTCGAATGACGATTCGAACAAACGGATACGTTTATATACTCGTTCACGTATGTCATCATGCCAGATTACGATAGAAGCGTTGCGATCACGTATGTCATAATACGAAATACAGGCTTTTACGTGATTCGACCCCTGTTTTTCATCGCATCTATGTTAAAAAATAATAATCCGAACATGTGCGTTCGTGTTAGTACATATGTACATAGAGAAAAAATGTGTAATTGTATTGAAATATTTAAGGGGGGAGCCTGCTTTAGAAACTTCGAAATATCGATTTCTTTTTGCTTAAATCTTTCTAAAAATTATCTAAGAATATGTCCCCAAAGCTATAGATGGGAATTCGAAAGAGGGAAATAGTAATAGGAGTTATGTAATATTAATTAGATTGGAAGTTATAGTAAAATTTTCGATTACTTGAAAATGTTGACCGGTAAGCGTACATTCTTAATATGTATTTGCATTATTTTGTCATTTAACACTGAAAAATGCTCCATTCTGTTCTTTTTGGTTGTTTAACTGTGGTAAAATATGCTAATTAATTTTCTTTGGTGAAACACGCTCATCGCCCTGCGAAAAGTGGACCATTTGGACAATCGGCACACTATGAACCTTCTCGTTCCACGTCTTCTGTACTTAATTTATTTTTTAAACAAAGAATATATGTAAACAGTCCTTTATAATGCTTTCACATAAGAGTGTATTTTGGTCATCCATTGTAAAATACCGGTAAAAGCAAAATTTGAAGGTATTATTACAGATCAAATAACTTTTTCAAGTTTTTCTTTAATTTCATTTTCTCGCCACGGAATGGAAATCTACATTATTAAATTTACTTGCATTTGTAAACCATGTATCTGTGGCTTAAAAGGAGAATAATCATATGCACTAATTTGTGCAAAGCTGAAATTTGGTCAGTAAAGAAAAATTTTAAAGATTTTGGGTAGTCGAAAAAGTCTTTTCGTATTTTGTTAATAGATGTCGGTGCAGTCGTATATCTCCAGTGCTACCAATCACATTGTGTCATATCATATAGTGTTGGAAAGGTGAGATTTTAATTAAAACTACAGCTGTTCAAAAATGAGTGAAAATAATGAAGAAATTCGATATATTTTGAAAATTTTGTATAAAAAAGGGAGGAAGGCCACGCAAGGCACCAATGAAGTTTGTGAAGTTTACGGATACGATGCCGTATCAGTTCGTGCAGCACTTCGAAGTGGAAGATGTACATACCTCGCTCTGGTCGACCTGTCGTTGAAAAAGTCGGTGAAATTATGGAAAAGATAGAGCAGGACCGTCACATAAGCAGCCATGACATTGCTAAGGAAATTAACCTTCATCATAAAAAGGTTTTGAACCATTTAAAAAAGGCTGGCTACAAGAAGAAGCTCGATGTTTGGGTAAAACATGAATTGTCTATAAAAATTTAATGGACCGAATTAACATCTGCGATTCTTTGCTGAAACGAAATAAAATCTAAACATTTCTGAAGCGAATGGTAACAGGTGATGAAAAGTGGATCAAATACGACAGTAACATGCGAAAAGGATCATGGTCCAGGCGTGGTGAAGCTCAAAAAATGGTCGCAAAGCCAGGATTGACGCCTCGAAAGGCTATGCTGAGTGTTTGATGGGGTAGAAAAGGAATCATCCACTGCTGTTACAGTCTGGTCGAACGATGGATTCTACATTTTACTGTCAGCAACTGATAAGATTGAAGAAATCGAAAATAAACGGCCAGAACTGATCAGCAGAAAGATCTTCGATCAGGACAACGATAGACCACACACATCTTTTATGACTCGGCAAAAACTGGGAGAATCAGAATCGGGGCCTTCATTTAAAATCGTTTGGGTACTTTGTCGAATGGAATCACACAGAAGTACAATAAGCTCAAGTGCGGGTGCCTGCGGTTCGCCGATCATCCCTTTCAACCAACCAAATAGTTTCATAAGCACAATGTATCAAAGATTTGCTAAACTTTGCTAAAAACAATGTAAATTAAAAATTATATTGTTATTTTAAATGAATTTTTCTAGGATATAGTAGATCTTCGTCCGAATATTACCTCAAAGGATATCGATGAAGTTGTGGCCGTTTTAGAGATCTCTTCCAACACAAATCTTTACAGTTTACAAAAGCTGTGTAATTTCATTATTTGCAATATTAAAGTTCAAGCTCCTAAAACTTTAAAGTTATTTTATTGAAAAGCTTATTTTAGAGGTCACAGTCTATTTGTTGATTTGAATTTTACTTAACCTTATTTTGTATACTAAACTACGTCTTTATATTAATTGTAAAAAATAGTGAGAGCCTTAGGCTCTTGCTTCTACGGCTGTCGCCCTTTTATCAACCTTTAATCAGATGAGATATGTTCGTAAGTTTTAAAATATTCCAATTATATATTATTTTTACCAAAATATGTATGTCTATATTATGACCTGCTTAACAACTCCTTTAATAGCTACGTAGGTAGCTAATGGCCTAATAATGTAAATAGGCAAATTTATCAACGAAAATGTTTTTTTTTTGTTATTTTTTATTTTTATTTTTTTGTTTTTTTTTTAATTGTTTTTGTCGATTGCTGTTTTGTTTCGGGCTCATACGCATAGATCCATGATTCGTCACCTGTGGCGATCTTACAAACTTCTTTTGAAGCACCGCGATCGTATTTTTTCAGCATTTCTTTACACCAATCCACACGAGCCTTTTTTTGAGCGATTGTTAAATTGTGCGGGATCCAACGAGAACAAACCTTTTTTACGGCCAGGTGTTCATGCAATATCGAATGTATGCTGGTGGGAGAAATGCGTAGGCATGCCTCTATCTGAAGGTATGTTACATAACGGTCTTGCATTATCAGTTCACGAACGGCATCGATGTTTTCTGGCACAACGGCTGTTTTTGGACGACCTTCACGGAATTCGTCTTTGAGCGAGCGTTAGCCACGATTGAATTCGTTGTACCAGTTTTTCAAAGTGCTATAGGATGGTGCTTCATAGCCATACAAAGATTTTAATTCATCGATACACTCTTGTCGTGATAATCCACGTCGAAAGTTGTGAAAAATGATCGCGCGAAAATGTTCACGAGTTAATTCCATTTTTTGGCCGAGATGAATTTTTTAATTCCCTGTAAATAAAACAATTCACGATTAAATGACAAAACGTTCTGAGTGATGTTATGCTAAAAAATATCAAACTTTCCAATGGAACTCCTTTGAAGTTGGTCGCCTTGTCGTGGCGAAGGGGCTTAAGTAAGAGTAAAGTGTGCATCCCAAAGGAAACGCACTCTAATCTTACGAACTAAGAGGGACACTTCATAATTCCCACAATAGTGATATGGATGAATAAACCCTAGGTTTTACGCTCATTTCCTATTGTGGAAGTATGAGGACACCCGAACCAACACCACCCTAAGCCAAGGTATCGAGGTACCCGTGCCGAGGGCTCAATGGTCAGCGGGGGGTAATAAATAGCTGATCGCGAACGGTCCCCTCCGATGCCCGGGCGAGGTCGGAGGTATAAAAGCTTTCTCTCCGCATACCGGCTCTGCGGACGAGTGACTACCCTTTCCGGACTACTCGTGGGACCAAACATGAACGCAAACAATACAAAAACAACAACACCAACTACAACAACCAAATTGACGACAACAGCAACGACTAAGGACATGAGCTATCGGAATCCTATAACGGAATCCGATGAGGACGAACTACTTGCCTCCAGCCAGGAGACGAGTAAGAGTACTACCGAACATACCAAACAAAGTATACCGGTAGATACAGCAGTGAAAACCACAGAGGTAAGGGACGAAGCGTCCACCTCCAAGGCTGCCATGAGCACCAACCAAAATGCACTGGCGGCTAAAAGTGAGAACAAAAAGAAGCGCAAGAAATCCCAAAATGAGCTGAAAAAAAACCGGTACCAGAAGGCGGTCTTCATACTAGGGAAGATAGCCAAAGACCAGGCAGCCGGTACCCCAGTTGATGAGGCTGAAACAAAGCGCCTCAAATCCATCGTAGAGGAATATGAAGGCTACCTGAAAAAGCAATCACAACCTCAAGTAGAGAACAAACTAGAGAGCACTTCTCAAAAGAGAAATCGCTCCATCACAGAGGTACCCGGAACTCAGCCCAAAAAACCGAGGCGGAGTGAAGGAGAACACAGCAGCACAACAACGGCAAGGCATTTCTGCGATGTAGCCAGGGATAGCCTGCAGGTGGCCATTATAGATGGAAATTCCTCCTCTCCGGGCACAATACAGGAAAGATGGGTGGAGATCGACGTCAGATTGTCGAGTATGGTGCTAAGCTATGTACTCGACAATCTGCAGGTCCCCACCCGGAGTTGACTCCTCTGAGACCCTCCCAGGGGCTACAGGGTCATCAAATGCGCGGACCAGGCCTCGCTAGATTTCCTGACGGGTAGTGTTGCTATAATTAGCAACGCCTTCGTAGGCCTCAATTGAGGCTTATACCGCCAGGGACATTCCAAAGACCTCGTGCTCGCATTTGGTTACCCCCTCTAGAGGAGCCAGGCGAAAAACTCCTGAGGTGCATTAAGCTGCAGAACAAATCTATACCAGTTATAAATGAGTGGCAGCTAATCAAGGAGGAAAAACTTAATAAAGCAAGTAAGCCAATACTAGTGGCCATTTGTGATGAGTCCATTGAAGCTCTGAAAAAGACTGACTACAAAATCAGCTTCGGAATCCGCAAGGCCAGACTAAAAATCTTCCAAGGCGACAAAGCGGCTGACGAAGACGACACGGAAGAGGTCGACGACGCCAGCCAGTTACTGAGGAATGTGGGCATCGAAGAAACCCGAGATGCCCAATAACAACCTTAGATGTGTACAGATAAACCTGCAGCACTCTAAGAGTGCTACAGCGAATCTGACAACCCTCGTGAACGAGAGGGGCATCGACATCAGCCTAGTACAGGAGCCCTGGGTCAATGATGATTCCATTAAAGGGCTAAACAGCAGCAACTATAACCTGTTTTACACACGGAACAGAGGTAAACCTAGGGCATGCATCCTTATCAATAAAAGTATAAATGCATTTCTTTGTCCTAATTAAAGCGCAGCAGATATCACAGTGGTAAAGGTGGAACAGAAAGAAAAGCCCTTCTTCTTGGTCTCGGCCTACTTGGCCCATGACGAAGACTTACCACCGGCCCCGCTCGCCAGACTAGTAGAGGAGAACAGGAGGGATGATGTCCTAATAGGTGTGATGCAAACGCAAGGCACACCGTATGGGGGTCAAGCTCAATATAAACACCAGAGGTGAGTCACTCTTGCAGTATATTTTGAATAGTAATCTAAGTATTTGCAACAAGGGCAATAAGCCAACATTTACTTTCCCAAGCTCGGATAGGTTTCCGGGGTGGGAGGAAGTGCTTGACCTCACGCTATCAACAGACACAGACAGTCTCGTTGTGGATAACTGGAGGGTATCCGATGAGCCTTCCATGTCGGATCACTCTTGGATACTCTTCAGCATCCGCGAGAAGTACAGTGCTCCTCTCACATACAGGAACCCTAGAAGAACGGCATGGGGCAAATTTACCAGCATAGCAACAAAATGCCTTGAAAAGGGAGGCAACAAGAGTATCAGAAATCCTGAGGAATTAGATTCAGAAGTAGAGAAGTTGGAAAAAATTTTAACCACAACTTTTAATAAATCTACTCCGCTAACAGTTTTGAAAAGAGAAAGTCTCTTCCTTGGTGGAACAGTGAACTTCAAGAGTTTGAGAACACAACTAGGAAAACTTTCAATGAGAGTTTTAGAACCAAAATCTGGAAGCCATATAAAGACATTATGAAAGAATACAAAAAAGCAGTCAGGAAAGCTAAAAAGGACTCATGGATATCTTTCTGCACATCGATAGAAAGTTGCAGAGAAGCCGCTAGGCTGAGTAAAATGCTATCCAAAGATCATATTAACACTGCCTACATTAGGGCTGAGGGAAGTGATTGGACCTCCTCGGCAAAAGAGTCCCTGGAGGTACTAATCACAACGCACTTCCCCAGGAGCCAGCAAAAACCTTCAACGAGGGTTCAACCAGAACCACCGCTGAATGCAGCTGACTATCGAAGCCAAATAGTAGACAAAAGTAAAATCAAATATGCCATAAACAGGTTTGCATCATTTAAAGCGGCAGGTCCTGACGGGATTATGCCCATAATGCTGCAAAAACTAGTAGAACCAATGGTTCTAAGGCTTGAAAATATATACAAGGCTAGCATTCAACTATCTTACATCCCAAGAAGTTGGAAAAGAAGTAAAGTTGTGTTCCTCCCAAAACCAGGCAGAAGAACACATGAGAATGCAAAGGATTTTAGACCTATAAGCCTTACCTCCTGTATGCTGAAGGTACTAGAAAGGCTAATAGATCTACACGTAAGAGCAATAATGGCGGAGAAGTTATCGAAGTCCCAACATGCGTACATGAAGGGCCGATCAACCGAAACCGCCCTTCACGAGGTGATAAGTGTAATCGAAAAATCACTACACCACAAACAATACACCATGGCTGCATTTCTAGACATAGAGGGCGCCTTCAACAACATAGAAGTAAATACGATAATTAATTCTCTGGCACATGGTGGCATAGACGACACTGTGTGCAGATGGATACTGTCGATGCTTGAGAATAGGAAGATTATAGCTTCAAACGGCGCTGCAACACAAACAAGCTATGTGAGTAGAGGAACGCCTCAAGGGGGGGTCCTCTCTCCGATTCTTTGGGTTGCAGCGCTGAACGAAATACTACTCCAACTAAACGGTGAAGGAGTGAAAGCAGTAGCGTATGCAGACGATATAGTGTTGTTGGTTTCAGGCATGTTTCCTTCAACAGTCAGCGAGATTATGGAAAGAGCACTTCGTAGATTAAACCTAGGAGCTAAAAACAATGGTCTAGGAGTTAACCCGAACAAAACAGAACTGATGCTATTCATTAGCAGAACCAAAATACCTCAGTTTCAACTTCCGGTACTAAACGGTACAACACTCACTCTATCCCCCACAGTTAAATACTTGGGGGTGGAGATTGACACCAAACTGTCCTGAAAAATAAATATAGAAAAAAGAATAAACAAAGCATACATGGCCTACTATACTTGTAAGAAAATCGTCAACAAGAATTGGGGCCTTAAACCAAGTATAATCATGTGGATGTATACGGCTGTCATAAGACCTATACTTACATATGGAGCTCTGGTATGGTGGCCAGCGCTAAACAAACAATACAATATTAGAAAATTAAATGGAATACAAAGAGCAGCATGTGCGGGTGTTACGGGTGCAATCAGGTCATGCCCGACTGATGCGCTCAATGTGATCCTGCATCAACTACCAATGGACATTTTTATTCACAAAACAGCAGCTATTGCGGCGATAAGAATAAAAGAATTGGGAGGTTGGAAACAGCTGAACTACGGACATAGTGTAATTCTAAACAAGTTCACTATTAACAAATCAGACCACATTCTCCCAAAGCTGGATTTCAGTAGACACTTCCAGATGAGGATACCATCTAGACGAGAATGGAGAAAAGGTTCAATAGTAGAGGAAGATACCACCTCAGTCTATACCGACGGGTCCAAAATGGACTGCGGAGTGGGCACGGGCATCTTCCAAGCAGAAGTACTAGGCATAGAAAAAGCCTGCGAGGTTCTATTAGAAAACCACGGAAATATACATAAAGCAACTATATTTACGGACAGCCAGGCGGCCCTCCTGGCATTGTCTTCACCCATGACAAATTCCAGTATAGTTCACAGCTATAAAAGCTCAATAAAAGACAAGCTCCAGCTAAACTTGATCTGGGTTCCCGGACACAGGAACTTTTTCGGTAACGAAAAAGCAGACGAGTTAGCAAAGGCAGGAGCTTTCCTCAATGAATCCGAGGCGGAGCTAATACCAAGCCCGCTAGGATCGATAAAAGGAGAGATCAATAGACAATTTCAGCAAATTGCAAACAACAGGTGGAAAAGCATTACAAAATGCGTCATAACTAAACAATTATGGCCAACATATGACAGGAAAAGAACAAATGATTTATTAAATAGGTCAAGAAAAAGTATTTACAGAATAACAGCTACCACAACAGGGCACTGGCCATTTGGGCAACATGCGTCCAAAATGGGATTGCCCTACAACGATATCTGCCGTGGCTGCGGAGTAGCAGGGAACAAGGAAACAATTTTCCACTTTCTCTGCGAATGCCCAGCTCTAGCACAGATCCGACACAAAGCACTCGGAATCCACCAAGCACCAAATCTTGAATGGATTTCCACCAAAAGCATATCGGACATAAGTAGTTTCATCGAAACCTCAAAATGGTTTGAGAGAGAAGGTGAAACGTAATAGCAGATACAGGTGGTTCTACGAATAGTGTATCAAAATGGCACATCAAGTGCTAATTGAGCCCGATAGGGCTGCACTCCTACCTACCTACCTCCAATGGAAATGTCAGATTGCACTTGGCAACACTTAGTGTTGCCCTAGACCAGAATATATATAGCAGCCTTCGTATACTATTATTTTAGCTTACTTTACGGTAACTTTACTTTACAGTTTAGTTTGCTAGTTTGCTTTCCGTTATATTAAGCAAACTATTGTTTTCATGTATTTTTAAATTGAATAAATTAATTTTTACTACTTAATAACATTAGGAGTATTCTCTTGCTCTTGCAAAACCCTTGCACGTTGCAAGAATTGCATATATTTCCTCTTGGTGCACCGGCACACAACAAACTCACGCAGAAAATTATTTGCAATGGCTGTAAAATATGTCAGACCAAAATCTATGTATATTTGCGTGCAATGTCACGCAAAAACATAATTGCAACCCTGTTTTAGCTGTCATTATACATAAAGACATATTACGCCGTTAAATTGTTGAAGAAGGTAAGTTTTAAATGGATTTTATTATTTCCATTTAAATTATAAAGATTTGTTAGTTTTTTTTGTTAAAAATGTATGCAGAAGGTGCGCCAATTCACAATAGCTATGCATAATAGTCATTCACAATAAATTGACCGAATCAGCCGTGCATATATCTCTAGATTCTGCAATGGGTGCTCTCGTGCTCGTGTATATTTCGGTATACTATTTTTGCAATCTGCAATCTTGCAAGAGCAAGAGAATGCTCCTATTGTGTTGGCGGCGGTTCATTTCAATCCGTTAATTTAGAAATGTATATTTGTATTTTCCTATGTAACTGTCAAAAGTTTACCTACTAGCTCTAGCTACTAGTAATTTCAAAATTCAAAATAAAATTTATCACTACACATAGAAAATAATAGTAGGTATATACTCGTATAATGTCACCTAAATTCGACAATGAGTTTTTTACTGAATATGTTTCAAAACATCATATTACATGTAGCATTCACTAAAGTTTAAACTACTACTACATGTACGAAGTTATAACCATAATTCCAATTTTTTTGTTAATTGCTTTGTAAATTTATGGAAAGTGGTGTTACCACTACCTCTTCGTTGATTTCAAGACAGCACGAAAAAGAGCTGCCTTTATGCGGCGATGTCTGAATTTGGTATCCCCGCAAAACTAATATGGCTGTGTAAGCTGACGTTGAGCAACACCAAAAGCTCCGTCAGAATCGGTAAGGACCTCTCCGAGCCGTTCGATACCAAACGAGGTTTCAGACAAGGCGATTCCCTATCGTGCGACTTTTTCAACCTACTTCTGGAGAAAATAGTTCGAGCTGCAGAACTAAATAGAGAAGATACCATCTTCTATAAAAGTGTACAACTCCTGGCGTATGCCGATGAAATTGATATAATCGGCCTCAACACCCGCGCCGTTAGTTCTGTTTTCTTCAGGCTGGACAAGGAAGCACAGAAAATGGGTCTGGCAGTGAACGACGGCAAGACGAAATATCTATAAATATCGTCCTGGGGCAGAGGCTTGGACGAAGTCAACAACGGATGAGTCGACGTTGCGAGTTTTCGAGAGAAAAGTTCTGCGAAAGATTTATGGTCCTTTGCGCGTTGGCCACGGCTAATATCGCATTCGATGGAACGTACGATTGTACGAGATATAGTACGACGACATCGACATAGTTCAGCGAATTAAAAGACAGCGGCTACGCTGGCTAGGTCATGTTGTCCGAATGGATGAAAACGCACCAGCTCTAAGAGTATCCGATGCAGTACCCGACGGAGGAAGCAGAGTAAGAGAAAGACCTTCACTCCGTTGAAGGGACCAGGTAGAAAAGGACCTGGCTTCACTTGGCATTTCCAATTGGAGCCACCTTGCGAAAAGAAGAAACGACTAGCGCGCTGTTGTTAACTCGGCTAAAGTAAACTAAAGAAGAAAATACTTTTAAAAACAACGTACCAATCTACAAAAATTTTAAATCGATATCTAGAATAGCTTTTTGAATTTCCTGTAGTGATAACTCGATAACAAATGTGGGGTTAAAATTAAAATTTATTTTAAAAGCGTCGCAAAAGACGGCGTTTTTGGGTGTGCCTCATCAAAGAAACTAAAAAACACTCTCTTAAACCGCTTCAAACTAAGAAGTGACATAATTATTGACTTCTATTATCATGAAAAAAGCGCGGAATGCTTAGTGTCATTTGTATTTTTTTTCGAAGTACTGTTAAAAGTTTATTTTTTAGTGTTTTAAACTACACATTAAAATATACCTGTGCTGAATTGTTTCGACTATTAATATATGAGCAGATATGATCTTCCAGTTTATCACATTTTTGGTTTGAATTACAAGTTTGGAAATTTATAAACAACTAGTCTAAGCCCGCGTCTCCGCTCGCTCCTTGTTGTCAAGGATATCATTCATCGTGATAACAATATCGTCCCCTCAATATAACAATAGCGTATAATTTTTTTTTGGGTTTTGAGAAAATCGAGTTTAAAGTTTTTGTAATTTTCTTACTGAAGGAAATTTCTGAACATGAAATTATGCACCATTTTTTCCAATGACATTTTGACCCACTTTGTGGAAGTAGAATTTGACGAAATTTTGACCAGACATAGAATCAATGATGGAGATTCTAAATATGCAATAAAAAAATAATGGCATATGAGCACATACGCTATTGTTATATTGAGGGGACGATATAATGGAATAGTTAAATTAGCAATCTACATTTTTTATTGACTTCGTAAATCACTTAAGGAATAGTACATACATAAATACGTGTGATGTTATATCGTATAACAGTGCAGGAGTCGAGCAGAGGAGGGCGCGTCTTACGCCCTGTATCTAATCATACGGTAATGTTTTGTTCAACATTATACTATAAAATTTAGCCGGTATTAGGTCTAAATCAAATAGTATTCGTAATTTTTCTTCACAGTTCCTTTCACCTGGCTTAATCCTAGTTACTATGAAGGTGAATATTTCTAAGTAAGTCTTCCGTAAAGATATAGATCACGAAAAAACTGTCTGATTTAGAGGGGGTGGTGTTCTATTCATTTACACCTTTAATTCTGCTTTTTTGTTTAATTATTTGTATAATTGTATTTTTATTATTTTAGAATTATAATTTAAATAATAATTAAATAATATAATTTAATTTTCTATTAGTCTGTAATTCTGTCATCAACCAAAAAGTCGTCGGAAGATTAATGGTCCGCATACCGCAGTCGATAGAATGATGAGCTGTACGAAATATACGACGCCATTCGCATTGTTTAGCGAAATAATAGACAGCACCTACGCTGGCTAGGAACTGTGTGGTCCGAATGGATGAGAACACTCCAGCTCGGAGAGTATTCGGCGCTGTATCCGCCGGGGGAACCAGAGGAAGACCTCCCCTCCGTTGGAAAGACCAGATGGAGAAAGACCTGGATACACTTGAAATCTCCAATTGCCGCGAAACAGCGAATAGGAAGAACGACTAACTAGGGCTTTTGTTAGATGAATTCTTAATGCGGCCAAACCATACGACCGAAATCTTCAACAATATAAACACCAGGCTGAAAGTTTTAATTTCTCTACCAGCGATAAAAAGGAAAAGTAAGTTAATACTGTTTTCATCGTCTGGCTGGTCACTACTGCTTACCTACTACCATATTTTGCATTAATAATTTCCACACTTCTTTTCTCAATATCAACTCCAGGTAATATACATGTGGTGTCGAGTGTAGGGTGAAGACGAAATACTAGGGGATTCTCTTGCTCTTGCAAGATAGCACGATTACACAAAATGCAAAAATCCTATACCGAAATATGCAAGGCCAAGAGAGCACCCATTGCAAGAATCTAGTGATATATGAAAGAGAATAACTATTGTGAATTAGCGCATTCATTCTTAACAAAAAACTTTAAAAATCTTTATAATTTAAGTAAACTATAAAATCTATTTAAAACTTACCTTCCTCAAGAATTTAACATGAAATACAGTGAATCAAAAAATTTTGGCACAATATGATTTTCTAAAGAAAGATAGTTAAAAAGCAGCAAAAAATAATCTCATTCAATTATTTTTGTACATAGTGTAACTGATAGAAACCAAACAAAATTCAAGCGAAAACATACCGTTACATTCACTTCCACTCCCCCAAATATATAGAAAGAAGTCAGAAACAGCGAAAAACACATCAAAAAAGTATTGGCACACATCATGTTTTTTTTGCATATTCCTCTTTAAAGTTGACTTTCTTTGATCCCGATTTTGGTGACTCTGTTAGATTTTGCATATTAATGAATAATTAGAGCAATTGACTTTTAGTAATGTGTATAGCCTTGACATAGAATGATCAAAATGGGTCGCGGAAAGGAGATAACCGTTGAAGTGCGGAAACTCATTTTGAATCTGTACCTGGAAAAAAATCATTGCGCGAAATAGGACAAATTGTCAATAGATCATTTTCTAGTGTAAGGAATGTAATAAACCATTACATAAACAGCGGAAAAATAAAAAGCAATTACGGATCTGGGAGGCCAAAAACTTTTCTGATCGGGTGGAACGATCATTGTTGGTGCAGTGGCAAAGACTCAAAAATTTCGGCTGTAAAATTGAGTGAAAAAATGCAGGAACAACTGGGGAAAACATTTAGCTCACAGACAGTCCGAAATACCCTGCATAAGGCCGCTTATCATGGTCGTGTACCTCGAGGAAAGCCTTACATTTCAAAAGCTAACAAAAAAAGAGGTTGGATTCCGCTAAAGCTCACCTACACCAATCTGAAACTTTTTGGAAAAACGTGATTTTCAGCGATGAATCCAAATTCAATTTATTTGGATGGGATGGCTCTCAAAAAATATGGCGAAAGCCCTACATGGAGCTCCAAGAAAATAACATCTTAAAAACAATCAAGCATGGCGGCGGAAACGTAATGGTGTGGGGGTGTATAGCGGCAAATGACGTTGGGAATCTTGTTTTTATAGACGAAAATGGATAAACTGGTTTATTTAAGTCTTTTGAAAGAACAATTTGCTTCCGAGCGTAACTAAATTGAGCTTAAATGGAGAGAAATGGCAGTTCCAGCAAGACAATGATCCTAAACACACTTCGCGTTTGGTACAAGAGTGGTTAATTTATAACTGCAAGCAGCAGAAAACACCTCCACAATCCCCTGATCTCAATCCCATTGAGCATATTTGGCATTGCTTGAAAAAAAATTCGCAAGCACCAAATGACTTCGAAAGAATCCATTAAAAATGCTCTGAAGGATGAATGGGCCAATATTACCACTCAGGAGACTTGCCATTTGGTTGCAAGTATACAAAGGCGTTTGCAAGCGATTATTAAAGCCAAGGGAGGTGCAACAAAATATTTAGCATTTTCAATTTCTTTTTCTTTATCTTTTGTATTACCATTTTTATATTTTGTGCCAATACTTTTTTGATATGAATATGACTCTTTTTCATTATTTTCTTAATAATTTCTTACTTGTATGAATTTTTTATTTTTAATTTTTGTATATATGTATGTATTAAAAAAACATTATTTAAACAAATATGTTTGTTTTTTTTGTTTGGCATGTTCAGTTAATTAAAAGTTATATTGAAGCAAAATAGAAAAACTGAGGTGTGCCAAACTTTTTTGATTCACTGTATGTCGTTAAGTAAAAAAGCAGGTGGCACAGGGTTGCAATTTTTTTTTACGTGTCATTGCACAAAAATAAACATGGGTTTAGGTCTGACATATTTTACAGCCATTGCAAATAATTTTTTGCGAGTGTTTGTTGTTGTGCCGTTGCATCAAGTGGAAAATTGTGCAATTCGTGCTCCGTGCAAGGGTTTTGCAAGAGCAAGAGAGTCCCCTTAATGTGTTACTGAACACGACAAAGAAAAACTGAAACTGAAACGAAAAGTCAACGAAGCGTCAGAACGCTTGCATACAGTTCGAAGAAGCGTCATAACGCTGGCGAACAGTAAAGTTGACATTCTGAGACCGACTGCTGAAGCGAACACATCTTCCTACATTTATTACACAGTACAACAGCTAATCTGGGGGGTGAGAAATTCAAAGTCAGGGTGATGGTACTAGGTCAGTATAGTAAAACCCTCAAAGGGTTTGGCGTCCGTGTGTGTCAGTTTTTTTTATGACCTTTTAAATTTCACAGTACAACAGCTAATCTGGGGGGTGAGAAATTCCAAGTCAGGTTGATGGTACTGGGTCAGTATAGTAAAACCCTCAAAGGGTTTGGCGTTCGTATGTGTCAGTTTTTTTATGACCATTTAAATGTTATAGTGAACGAAAATTGGGTACCAAATATAGTGTGTAAAAACAGCTACAACCGTCTAAGGCAGTGGTTCCCAAACTTATTTTGTCTACCGCCCACTTTGAGAATAAATATTTTTTTAGCGCCCCCATTTTTCACCTATTTAAAAACCACTATAACTTCAAATTAATTATTGTGACCTATATATGTATATTAACGGAGAATTCTAAACGAAACTATTACTATAACCCGCAACTTGAAACCTAAGCGCAGTAGGTAACATACAACGGCGCTTAGGTCTCAAGTTAACTCTTACGGGCTCCACCTGCCAATAAGAATGATTATTGAAACACAACTTTATAGTATTAAAACAGAGAATATTTTATTAAAAATAAAACTGAAATAATCGATCCATATATAAAAACTAATGTGAAGGATGAGTCTGATGCTGTTTAATAATTTTGTTAATATCAGGTTCCAATTTACTCAAGAACAGTCGCAAGTCGCCACGTTCGGTAACAAGCAAACGATTTCGGTTTTTAGTAAGCAGTGTTGTCACAGCACTAAATCCACGTTCACACAAATATGACGATGGGAATGCTATCAAGAATCGTTGAACGATTGACCACAATCCAGGGTACAATTGCGAGATCGGTTTTTGTAGCCAAAATTCTTGGTAACCATTTTTGAACTTGATTTTTATTTCCTGGTTTGTTGTCAATTCTATAAGTTCTTCTTCCAGCTGAGGTGACATTGCTGTGTTGACAGCTGAAAACGGATCCAACACCCAGTCTGGTATTTACAAGTTCAAAATGTCCTGGTATCGTTCGATGAAGTCAATGTGAAGGTTTTCCAAATGGTAAAACAACAAGTCAAGTCGTCTTTTCTATATATACTGATAAATTCGGAAAATT
>NW_026089624.1:11677081-11700666 GCF_024586455.1 Bactrocera neohumeralis
AAATTTGTCTGATGATCCTTTAATTATTCAGACTACTTCGTATAGAGCAATATCAAATGACTTATTTTGACATAAGCTTGCTGCATGTACGCCAGCGATTAGGTGGAATTTGCTTTTTGTAGTAGGAAACACATATATTAGATTGGTCGATATACTATATAACAAGCAAGGATTAATTTTCTTTTCTCTGTTTCGGAATAAATAAAACCTTCTCTTCCTACCACTTAGTAGTAGGCGAGGCCACTTTTGAAATGTTGCCAACCCACATATTCCCCTCCCTTCTCGAATTCACTGTACATAACTTAAATTTTGTGTCATAATTTAAAGCTTCTTTATGACCTTTTATAAATTTTCTGTTAAAATAATAATTTTCAAGAAAGAATTTGTCAGCAATTCTTACAAAAGTTTTGTTATTATTAAAATATATTTTTTAATTACTGTATTGTAATTTTAACTTTTATTTGAAAATTGAGTTTGAATTTTAAATTAACAGAGGTAAAAACAGTTCAACGTTCCAAATCCCGTTACCGGGGACTGAGGGGGCATTCCTACAGCTATGTGTCCAATATCCATAGCTTTGTATTGTAAACTGTTTATATCGGGTCGCAGTATGTATCCGTGCCAACACTGAAATTGTCTTTTAATATTTGAATATATTACCGGTGATCCATTTTATCAATGAAATGTTTTCAACACCTTTTGCACACATACAGCCCCACAATAGATTTTCACCACTCTGCTTAACCGAATCGAACATATTGTGTTTTTTCTTCGAATATCGCAATTCACTTTTCATCAAACTTTGTTACTACAATCAGGTCCAAATATGTTGAAGACTCGACCCCTCCACAAAAATTTATGCACACTTTTCTCAATTTTTTTTTATTTATAAGCTTTATTTGTGAAGTTTGCACATTCTAGGCAGCAGCTCTTAGCGTATTGCTTACAGTTTAAGGGGGGGTAGGGGTTTCAAGGTAAAAAAAGACTTTTTTTGTGAATTTATTTCTCAAATCTGGATTGAGTGATTTTATTCGGACCTTTTGTGCATTATAGAGCGCACTTTGTGGGTGGAAAAACCATTTTGTTGGTGGAAATGAAAAAAAAAAATTTAATAAACGTTGGTGGCGGTATTTTATATGTTAAAAATGTGTTCAAAGTTTGAAATGAATCGATGAAGTAGTTTTGAAATGACAGTGAACACGGACTTTGAAAAAGTAGTTTTGAGAAAAACACGCCTAAAGCTGCACTTCTATCCCGACCTCCCTCAGCTGTTAGAGTTAGAGCGTTAAAGGCCAGGGGACTAATAAGACGATAACTTTAAGAATATTACTTCTATCGACTTAAAATTTTAAGGACATATTCTTGAAATGTTAAACAATAAGATAAGACCCTAAACCCGCCCCCCCCCCCCCTAAATATCTGACACCTATTCCAGCATACTGAGCGAGGCTTTGATAAATTTCTGCAGCTGAAGAACGCGGATTTGCTTTAATTTTTCTCACGATAACTGCCTTATCATTTTAGCGAATTCCTCTGCAAATTGCTGTGTATGGTTGAAAAACTCCTATTTGTAACTTTTGATATTTCCTGCAATGCTTTTTCATTATTTCGAAGATCAAATATCATTTTTTTCTTCAAGAGGGGTTTCATTTTATTTTATTCCCATATTTTACACAATTTTATGTAATTTTCACAAACAAAAACAAACTGTTTTTGCAAAATTTTTATTTAGACTCAACATATAACGGCACTTTTGCAAAGCCTTTTAGAAACTAAATTTCCGAATACTTTTGTCATATTGATTTGGTCAAGTTTATACTTAAATTAAATTAAATTCATTTTTTTTTACAAACCAAGTTTTGTTTTTCATTTTAAGTCAGAGTTCGAACTTTATTTGAAGTAATTTAAAAATTTCCAAAACAAAATTCCTCAAACCAAATATCTGTTGGGTACATTTTACTAAAAAAAACAATATTTTTCGAATTATTTTGTGAGGCACTGTACATACATGTGTGTTAGACAGACTGCTACTGCGTTATTACCTTCCTTAGGTCTCCTTAAGAGTTTTGTATATAAGAAGTATTGACAATAAATCAATTGTTCATTATCAGCACTCTATTATCAGTATTTTATAAAAATTGTGAGTTCGTTTATTTACAGCTCGTCTTATCTAGACTTCATCCCGTCTTTTTAGTTCCTACCGAAACATCATAAGCAATGTTTAAAATGAACAAATTGAGCGGTATTTCTTATGCTTTCGAAAAGTTACCAAAGGGCTTTCGGAAATATTGCAGTGGAAATAACAAAATAAAAGCCCAACATACAGCTCTGTATGATTTTCATAAGAAGCATGGAGGAAAAATGGTGAATTTTGGAGGATATATTCTTCCTGTACAGTATGCGGATCAGAGTATTGTTTCATCTCATTTACACACACGCCATTATGCTTCCATATTTGACGTTTCGCACATGTTGCAAACATATGTACGTGGAAAAGATGCCATACCATGTATAGAATCTTTATGCACTGCTGATATTAAGGGAATGACTTTTGGCACAAGCTCTTTAACAATATTCACAAATGATAATGGGGGAATATTAGATGATTTAATTGTGTCCAAAATTGACGACGAACAACTGTATATTGTCTCGAATGCCGCAATGAAATCTCAAGACATGGAAATAATGCAGAAAGCCAAGGTAAATAAAAATATTACTATACTTGGTTATATAAAATTAATGCAAAGATAAAATCTTGTTTCTCTCTTCTATTCATATGTTGTACCTACTTAATTATGCTATTTATATCGTACAATATCTCAAGTAATGTTAGAGATTTCTGATACAATTCACGTAATTGTTTGCTATATTTTAGAATCGGTTTAACGCTGATGGAAAAAACGTTGACATCGAATTTTTATCTACAAGCGATCAATCCCTCATAGCTATACAAGGACCAAGAGGCGTCAGAAGTTTGGAGAAACTTCTTCCGAAACCGAAAATATTGAATGAGTTATATTTTTTGCACACGACTGTTAGTGAAGTGGCTGGAATTCCAAAGTGTCGTATAACTCGTTGTGGTTATACTGGGGAAGATGGTGTAGAGGTGTCCGTTCCTTCGACTCATGTTGAATACTTAACCGAAGCGTTGTTAGAAACAAATGAACATTTAAAAATGGCTGGCCTGGGTGCACGAGATACACTAAGGTTGGAATCTGGTCTATGTCTGTATGGCAACGATATCACCGATGAAACTACACCTGTAGAAGCAGGTCTAGCTTGGTTAATTGGTTAGATAATTCTTATAACTTCTATGCTTGTGAATTTTATTTGCCTTTATTGTTATATGGTGTACTCAGCACGACGCCGGCGGAATGAAAGGGACTTTCCTGGCAGCGACCGAATTTTGTCACAATTGAATAAGCTAACGGGAGAAATTAGTCATTGTCGGATTGGTTTAGTTATGTGTGGAAAAAACAAAACTCCTCCAGCACGCGCTGGTGTAAAAATCTATTATAAAGATAAAGAAGTTGGATTTATAACAAGTGGTTGTTTAAGTCCTAGCCTTGAGAAAAATATCGCAATGGGGTATATCTTAGAAGATCATACTAATATACCAAATAAAATGGTGCATCTTAAAATTAGAGATAATTTTTATGATGCTATCATTACACGCATGCCCTTTGTGAAACCCAATTACTTCAATAAACCGAAGAAATTAATTTGAAACTGCCCGAGACAAATTTTATGAAATTTTATTTGTACGAATATATTATTTAGACAGACGGTATGGTGGCTTAGCATGATATTTGAAGAACTTTATTATTTTTTGATGTGTTAAATTTGCGAAAATATGTGTAGTCTACAGTATTTTAGTAATGATATTTAAATAAGGAAAAATATAAGAAACAAAAGCAAGACATGATTGTTATAAAAAAAATTAACTAAAGGAACAAAAACATATTATTTTTATATATTTTTTATATGCATATATCGTTTGCTTACATTTTAAAAATGTTAATTAAAGAAGGCTTTATTTTTTTTTGTATATTATTCAATCTACGTGAAATAAAATGCAAGTCCATATTCCCTAATTACAACAAACACTTGTTTCCTGAATAAAAATAAGTTTGAAGTTAAATGTTGGACGGAGACTTTGGAAGGTCATATTCTTCCTCTTGCTTCTCAGTATTAGCAGTACTCAGAAATTATTTTTTAACGAACGTTTTTCGTGCAATTAATCGGGGAAATTAAAGTTCTATTTTTTTCAATAACACATATTTTTATCCAATTATGTTACCGCCGCTGAAGTATTAGCATTGAAAGATGACGTATAGTGACCAAACCGTTTCAGAAAATGAGAATAGAATCATTGAGGAAAAAGAGGAAAAAACAAGAAAACCATAAAGTTGCCTCAGACGGAAAATATAAAAGCTAAACTCATAAAAAACGCAAGCATCGTGTTCATTCAATCGCTGCTGTCAAAAGATTGGTGAAGATTCTAAAGCTTTTTTGAGAAGTATAATAAATTAATTGGGATGCGCGATTTACTATAAACGTGCGAAATTGCCTGTGCCTTTGCGAATTTAAAAAAAATGCCGGTTAAAAGACGACCGTTCTCGAGTATGGTTATTGTACAATTGAATTCTTTATTTCACGGATTTCATGGCTTAGCTTAAAAATTAACCTAACGGCTTAATCTAGTGATAAGTATATACTATATATAAAGAGGGGTAAGTATATGTAGTTATAATTCAGCAATCTCATAAATCATGGTAATAGAGTATTCCAATACATTGGTAATAGATGATGTTTTTGTTAATATAATAATGGTAAGTATTTACATGACATAAAAAACATCTTGTAATATATTCATACATTATTTAATTAATTTTAAATTTATTTTTAAACCATTATTTTTAGATTTATAAAGTCGCTTGACGCAACACCGGCCACCTTGACAGGATCATGATCCTTCAACTTCGATAGGCAGCAGGGCGAGCTTGTGAATAGGGCGCCTAATTGTGCCTGCCTTGGTTGCAACGTCTGCCACTCGTACCTTTCGCCCTTCGTCCTAGTACCCACTGCTGCGGTGGCGTGTTGTCTTCGTGGACGAGGACGAGATCACCGGGCTGCAGGTTGCGTTTCGGGTGCATCCATTTGTTGCGTTCCTGAAAATACGTAATGAACGTTTTGGACCACTGTCCCCAAAACTGTTGCTTGAAAGAGCAAAGAAGTTGCCATCTCTCGTAATAGCGAATTGGGTCCGTTGACACTTGTGCCGGTGGTAAAGCTCGGAGGGAGCCCCCTATGAGTAGGTGTGCTGGAGTCAATACTTCGCCGTCGTTGGGATCCTGGCTCAACGGTGCGAGGAGCCGCGAGTTGAGGATAACCTCCACTTCGGCCAGCAGTGTTCTCAGTTTTTCGGCGGTGAGCAGCACGTTGCCCATTGCGCGCACGGTGAGGTATTTGGCGGACTTCCCTGCCGCCTCCCATAATCCGCCGTAGTGCGGCGCCCTCGGAGGTATAAAGGCGAATCTGAACCCTTCTTCTTCTTTGGGGGCGAATCCCATTAATTCCGGAGACTGGGACAGAAACGCCTCCTTGAGTTCGCGCAACTTACAATCGGCGCCGACGAAGTTGGTTGCGTTGTCGCTGTATATCGTCTGTGGCATCCATCGGTGACCAATGAACCTTTTTAGGGCGAGAATAAAGGAATTAGTTGATAAGTCAGAAACTAGTTCTAAGTGTACTGCTTTTGACGTGAAACAAACGAAAACTGCGATATAAGTTTTTACGGGTGGTCGATGTGTAATGTAGTATAAATTAGACCACAAAAATCTACGCCACATAAAAGAAAAGAAAGGTAGCGGTCGAAGTCTTTCAACTGGCAAGTTTCCCATTATTTGGGTTTGCAACTTCGGCTTATAATGAAAGCAGTGTGTACAATTCCTTACGGTTCTACTACATGCTTCTCTTGCATTAATCAGCCATATGCGTTCTCGAAGATGCGCAAGCAACGCTTTTGCCCCTGCGTGGTATTTTCGAAAGTGCAGGAACCGTAAATAATTGATAACCAAGTGCGAATTTTTATTTAGTAATAATGGGAATTTGGCATCGTATGGGAGAGGTGCGGATTAATTTGAATGAAAGCGACATATCCGAGTACTCATGCAAGAACGGGTTGAGTTTTGCAAGTTTGCGGGTAGCGTGGTGCCTTACGTCAGTTTTTGGATTTCATTCGCAAATTCCGAATGTTGGATCACCTGAATAATTTTCAAAAAACTCAAGTGTAATTCGTCAGATGTCAGGTCCCTTCCCTCCGTAGGCATTTTTGGTCGTCTAATCCATCGCAATAGATAGGCAACCACACGAAGCAATTTTTGATGAGAAGAGAATTTTTCGATAAGGTTCAATAATGCATTCTCTTTCACATTTATGGCTAGTGTGAAAGTATTTTTCTTCTTCTCTAATGCTTCGTCGTCTGAGGAGAGCTAGAAGTGAGTGTTAATTGGCCATAAAGCGGGGTCTTCTGGGAGGAATTGTGGACCGCCAAACCATATTGAATTATTAAATTCATCCACGTTGCAACCCCGAGACACTTGATCCGCAGGATTTTGTTTTATTGACACACGTCGCCAATTTATATTGCCAGTCAATTCTTGAATTTCAGACATTCTATTTGCAACAAAGGTTTGTAATGAAGATGGATGCGTTTTTACCCAATGCAATGCGATTTCAGAGTCTGTCCAAAATGTAATTTTTTGGCGCAATTCGTGACCACAATTTGGCAAGAAGATGTGCTGCCGAGAGCTCGAGACGCGAAAGAGACTTAGTCTTCAGCCTAGCCACTCTAGACTTTGGAGTAAGTAGCGTACATTTGACACCACTAGCAGATTGGCTTCGTAAGCTCTTATTGAAGCGTCGAAGAAGCCATATATTTGGCAGATAGCACTCAACTCTAGATTTACGTACCGAAGAATGCTAATTGATCACAGCTGCAGTAAGTTGGATTTGAAATTCTGCCAGCTAGTATCAAGGCGCAATGGAATCGACTCATTCTAATCTAGTTTTTGGATCCACACCTCTTGCAATAAGATTTTTGCTTTGGTAACTAGTGGGGCTAATAATCCACGAGGTTCGAAAAGGCGAGCAGAGACTGACTGCATGTTTCGTTTAGTAGCTCGCAGATGGTTAAAATTGGCATCCAAAACAAATAGAAACAAATCCTCTTTTGGCAATCAATGGATTCCTAGTGTTTTAGTTGAGTTTTTGTCATTGAAGCTTAATGACTTTTCAGTACAATTACTGTCAAAAAATTTAGGGTGGTTCAAAAACCACTTAGGTAAGGTGAATCCGGCCGAGTTTAATATCTTAATTACTTCACTTCTTATAAGATCTGGAGACTCAAAATTTTCAGATCCTGCTAATAAGTCATGAAGATAAAAGTCTCTTTTAATAGCCAATGAACCGAGTGGGTATTTAGTTGTATTAGCATCGCTGAGCATTTGTAAACACCGAGGCGCAGTGCCGCAAGTGACGGTGTTAAGTCGAAAATTCTGAATTTTCTCTGAGGGATGCTCTCTCCACACAATGAACTGACAGTTTCTGACTTCTTCATGTATGATTATTTGGCGGTACATTTTAGTAATGTCTGCCGTTGAAGCGTACTTATGTAAACGAAAACGAAGAAGAGTTGGTTATAATTCTTCTTGGATGGTTGGGTATACCATCAAAAGTTCATTTGAAATTTGACAAGAAGTACGCCTCGACGCATCAAAGACAACTCGTAATTTTGTTGTTGTGCTTTCGGGCCTCAAAACTCACTGATGCGGAATGAAATATTGTGGTTCACTTGGGATCTAATTATTTGTTGGGCTCATGTCACCCAGCGCTTTATACTCATTCATGAAGTTCAGATACATTTTACGAAGTTCTGGATCTTTCAATGTTCTCCTCTCCAGGGTCTGAAACCGCCGAACTGCGATTTCATAGGAGTGACCGAGTAACTTACGGTCAGCCTTAAAGGGCATTCTGACTTGAAACCTTCCTGAAAGTAATATTGCAGTTGTATTGATGAAGAATTGTTCACACTCATTTTGTTCAGGAGTGAATTTGTTGAGAATTATTTCTGAATGCAGTTCCTGCAGAGCCCAGAATTTTTGGACTACTGAATCTATTGACGTTAAGTCTTCTTCAGTTTGGCATTATGTGCTATTTACTTCGGGAGGAGGACTAAGACTGCTGACATATTTGCCAGACACAATCCATCCCAAAAGAACTTGCTGTAGCGTTGGTTGATTTGGGCCACTTTTAATTTGACCAACCGCTAACAAATCGAAAAAGGTTTCTGTTCCTAATAACATATCGATCTTTTTGTTATTTTTGGAATTCTGGATCCCCTAATTTAATATTGTGCGGAATTTTACAACCATTAATATTATGGGTAAGGTCTGGATGATTAGCAGAAATACATCGCATAATCCAGAATTCCGTTGAAATTCATAATTATTTACGCGCGATTTAACAAATGCCCTTAATTTGGCCCCGACTTTTGTACTTGAATTTCCAATCCCTATAATATTTAAAGTCCTGTTTTGGCGTCGAATCCGCAGTTTTTGGGCCAAATCCTCCGTCATGAAGTTGACTTGACTTCTTGAGTCCATCAAGGCTCTTGCGGTAGGTACTCTCCACAGCTTGATCTCACAAGAATAACTGCTGTTGCCAATATTACCCGATCAGGCACACTTATTGTATGCATTGCGTGTGTAGTTGTTGTTGGTTGCGGATGAGGCTCAGCAGCGAAGGATACAGGATACTGGTGCAGTAATGTGTGGTGGGACTAATTACACAAGCGGCATCAATCCGCTCTGCATTTGGATACCGTATGTCTCTTACGCAAACAATTTATGCATAAGGGCACCGATTTGACAAACTCAAATCTCTATTGAACAGAGAGAGTTTTAAAAGTGGAGCAAGCTGTTAAATAGTTGTCCTTCGATTTCCACTGCTGGCATGTCGGCTGTTTTGTATTCGCTGCAACTAAAGTGGACTTCGTTCCATTCATGTGAGGCTGCTTCATGTGGTTCGCGCTGGCTGCTGCTATGGGTCTCGTCCTCGAAGATGATGCTCCTTCAGCTGGTAGGTGCTGGTACCATCTATTTAAGGTAGCTTCACAATCCTTACACAATGGTAGCTTGTCGTAATCCAGCTGTTCTTCCCACTTGAATCGGGTGGCAGAGTCAACTTTTGTCATGACTATGTGTATAATTATCGCATTTGCGATTTGTTTCTCATTACCCAGCGATAGCAATGAGTCATATGAAATTTGAATTCCGAATATTCTCCCTTGAATTTCGGCAAATTCATTTTGGGAGCCTTTAGCTGTGAGACGTTACGAATGATGTTTCAGCAATAGAATTGTTACTACTATTATGTCCTCTAACTCTAATCGAGCCATGTCGTCTTCATCAATCTCTTCAATTTTAGATTGACATTTCATCAATTTCTCACTAAGTGAGTTTAGTATATCAAGGCGACATTCCAATTCGATTGGATCTAACGACATAGTCTTTTCTCGAAGACCCGTTTTTATGCGCAAAATGCTACTTTTCTCCACCGTCCTTTGACGCTTTAATGACTTTAAGTCGATCAACTCCCTACTTGGAGAGAGGTTGGCGATAGTTGGCTTTGGCTTGCTCATTTTTGTTTGTTTAAATTAAATTTCCGAAAAAAGGACTATAAAGGTTGGCAACAGATATATTAAGAATCGATAACGAAAACGAAAAATATATATGTATATATATCGATTCCCAAATATACGAAAGCCAAACCAATAAGATATGAGAAATGAACAATAGCAATAATTGTTGGCAACAAATGCATTTGGAATCGATTACGAAAACGAGAAAAATAATATCGATTCCCAAGTATACGAAAGCCAAACCGATAAGGTATGCCAAATGAGCATGTTGAACGTTCTTGAAAATGTTAATTTTTTTTTAATGAGAAAATTTTCCAAAGAAACGGGTTGTAAAACTTTATTTCTTTTAAAATTTTTTGGTCTGCAATATATATTGTATTAATGTATTAATCTATAATTAAGAATGCTACCGCAAATCCCACAATCCCCCTTTAACTTAGATGCATAGATGCATATGTATGTAAGTATATATACGTATGTGAATATTGTAAGGTCTGATCAATATGCAATAATAATGGGTTGTCAAAAAAGTCTTGCGGTATTTTTATTGATTTTATTTATTTTTTTTTATTGAAATTGAAATGAATTTTTGATGACTCATGCCCAGCTCTTGACCGATGCTACGGCTGCTACTATGCCGGTCTCTTTTGACCAATTCAGCGATTTTATCGCAATTTTCGACGACAGGCCTTCCTGAGCGTGGCGCATCTTCGACCACCTCTACACCAGAACGAAAACGTTGAAACCATCGTTGTGCGGTGGAAATGGAAACTGTATCGGGTCCATAAACTGCACAAATCTTATAGGCGGCTTGAGATGCATTTTTGTCTTTATCGTAGTAGTACTGTAAAATATGCCGTATTTTCTCTTTATTTTGCTCCATGTTTGCGACGCTATAACTCACGAACAACTTAAAAGAAACGATCAAACACGTGTTAGCGCGTGAAATAAGCTTTCCAAAAAGGTATAGCATGACCCGATGCGACGAATAAAACTAGAACTACGCGCTTTCAGCGCCAACTAGCGAAAATACGGCAAGACTTTTTGACAACCTATTATAAATATATACGTACGTGAAAAATTGTGAAAAGAGGGAGAGCCAAGAACTGAAAGTGTGCACTTGCTTTTTGTTTTATTGTGAATTTTCGTACTTATCTTTTTCTTTTGTGCGCACTACTTTCAGTAATTCGCACTCGTTACCTGTTGTGAATGCGTCGGCGGTTTGCCTGCGTTCACTTCGCTTTTGCAAACGATGCAATTGCAGCTCATTCCCACGAAGCGTCAGCAGCAGTGGATGTACCATCGATGTTGAAAGTTGACGTAGAGCTGGGCGAATGTTAGCGTTGACGAAGCAGCAGCGATGGTGACGATGTTGACGCAGACCCGTACGGAAACAGTGTACTGTTCTTTTAATTTGTTGTACCGAACGGCAATTTCGGGTACTTTTTTTATGTATAACTGCACAGCAGCACGTAGAGGTATGTATATATATATATATATATTTTTTTTTAATATAATAAATTAATTTCTTTATAGAAATTACAACTACACAGAACAGCACTTTAGCGGTTTGATTGGTTGTTAACTGCACTTTCTAGAGAAATAAATGTATTTTTAAGCCTTGAGTTTATTTGCGCACTCCACTGTAGTTATCCGTTTAAACAAATTGCCGAATGCTATTTTTGCTCACGCACTTTTCTCTTTCGGCTTTGTATGTATATACAGTCAAACCTGGGTAAGTGAGAACTAGATTAGTGAGAAAACTCTATAAGTGAGAGTGAGAGCCAGGACCCGTCATTTTAAGCTCCCAAAACCTCTAGTAGCGAGAAACAGAATCCTCTATAAGAGAGAGTCGTCTTTCCCTCAAAGACCTCCGTAAGTGAGAATAATACTTATCTATACCTCTATAAGCGACAGTCAAGCTTTATTAATTTATGTAAATTATTTAAGAGGAACTATAGTTAAAATAAGAATACATACATACATAAAAGATACACACATACAGTAACAAATGACAAAACAAAATACAAAATTTAACATATGTATGCTATTTTGTGGCTCATTCTTAACTTTCGTGAAAATTCCTATTATTGTTTTTGTCTTGTTTTCTTGTCAATAATGTGCCTATTCTATTGCGTGGAACTAAATAACTTCGTTATTTTATCGCACTCGGGTTAGCGAGAAACCTCTTTAAGCGAGAATGAGACTGAGCTCCCTTGAACTCTCGCTTATTCGGGTTTGACTGTATATGTATTTTTTTTTCTCGCACTGATGGGTAAGTATGTGTGGTAGTATGTGTTACTTTGCGTTTTTTTTTTAGAATCTTAGGTAAGTATAACTAAACGTATGCATGTATGTACACTCGGCGAAAAAAACCCACGCACTCTACTGAGTGGTTTTATATAGCGCAAAACTTAGATTCATAATATCCTAAGATAAACATTTTTCTTTAAGGGTCAACCATTTCTATTTAGTTTATGTTTCAAGCATTTTTATAATAAAAAAAACTTATAGTTGAACACTTATTTTTGTGAAAAATGTAAAAATACACACATAACAAATCACAGAAGTAAATTTTGTTATGAACAAAAAACACGAAAAAGCGTTAACTTCGGTTGCACCGAACCTAAATACCCTTCACAGGTGCATTTCTGTTAGTAACTATGTGTTCAGTTTGTATGGAAGCTATATGCTATAGTTAACCGATCTGATCAATTTCTTCGGAGATTACATTGTTGCTTTAGGAAATAATATATACCAAATTTCGTGAATATATCTTGTCAAATGTGTCCATACAAGAACTTGATACCGATCGTTCAGTTTGTATGGCAGCTATATGCTATAGTTAACCGATCTGCACATTTTCTTCGGAGATTAAATTGTTGCTTTAGAAAATAATATATACCAAATTTCGTGAATATATCTTGACAAATGTGAAAGTTGTCCATACAAGAACTTGATTCCGATCGTTCAGTTTGTATGGCAGCCATATGCTATAGTTAACCGATCTGATCAATTTCTTCGGAGATTACATTGTTGCTTTGGGAAATAATATATACCAAATTTCGTGAATATATCTTGTCAAATGTGAAAGTCTTCCATACAAGCATTTGATTCCGATCGTTCAGTTTGTATGGCAGCTATATGTTATAGTGGTCCGATATCGGCCGTCCCGACAAACGAGCAGCTTCTTGAAGAGAAACTGACGTTTGCAAAATTTCAAAACGATATCTTAAAAACTGAGGGACTAGTTCGTATATATACAGACAGACGGACGGACAGACAGACGGACATGGCTAAATCGACTCAGCTCGACTTACTGATCATTTATATATATACTTTATAGGGTCTCCGACGATTCCTTCTGGGTGTTACAAACTTTGACAAACTTAATATACCCTGTTCAGGGTATAAAAATAATAAGAACCTGTGCAAGTTTATATTTATATTTCTAATTATTTCAAATAAAAATAATCAAAGACTTATCTCTTATCGCAATGGAGTGTCCAATATTTTTAGTCAGTTCGTCTTTAGCGAATGCAAACAAACCGGATGGTTTGCTCATGTGAAAACATGTCACAGAAAGTGATCCGTAGGAAAATTATAGTGTACCAAAAATCTAAGACACAAATAGATGACGTTTGGACTTTGCGAATGTCAATATAGTGGGAAATTGAGTGCGTTTAAATTCAATTGGCACATCTGTAAAAATATCGAAATTACAGTTTTTGGCCGGATGAAATCCGGGTCAATTCCGGTGCGTAGAACCGGCTGTTGTGAGAATTGTAAGAATCTGTAAGAATCATAGAGATTCGTGACAGCAAAATATTTTCACCTCGGAACTTGCCCTTCGAAACGGTGGTTTTGTTAATGTTTTTCATTAATTTTTAATGACTAATCTTTTGGGGTAACTGAAGTTCCCCTTCAGTTGTAAATGGTGAGGTGGCATCCCCGCTGTATCCAATATATGGCACTTTTACTGTGTTTCAACACTGTGGTCATGGAAGATTATATCTCAGTAAGAAGTGGAGAAATAAAGAATGTTTTTTAGTTCCACTTGTTGCATCAAAAAAATGATCCCCTTTGCCTGCCGAAACTTTGTGTGCATAACGCGGTAGTAAATTGTTAAATGTAGAATTAATAAATGACTGATTGGCAAAGTCGCAATGACAATGCAGTGATCCTCAATAGCAACCACTGCTTCATTGTACATTGCGTCACAGAATGATATTGTTAGATCGTAGCACCGTGTATGGTGTCGAGACAAGACCATCAATCATAGAAATCTTTGTAATTGTCCGACAACAATTTGTGCTCGGACAGGGAAATATGTCATCAGCACACATATAAGGGGGGTTATCTTGCTCTTGCAAAACCCTTGCACGGTGCACGCATTGCACGAATTTTAGAAATTTCCAATTGGTGCACCGATGCAACAATAAAACACACGGAGAAAAATATTTTCAATTCTGTGCCAGCCTTCATTTTACATAAAGAAATATTTCGCCGTTAAATTGTTAAGGAAGCTAAGTTTAAAATAGATTTTATAATTTCTATTTAAATCATAAAGATTTGTCACAGGTTTTTTGTAAAGAATGAATGTAGAAGGTGTGCCAATTCACAATAGTCATTTTTATTTATTTATTTAGAAGAGAAATAATTATAAATAGTTATTCCACTTATACTCGTATACATGTAAAGCACTGGCTGCTAGGGCCTTCGGCTTGATTAATATTTACAGATTAAGTTATTTAATTTTTATTACTTAGGACTAAAGCAAATTAAATATTAGTTTGTACTTCAGTTACTTATATATTAAATAATTAATTTACATATTTGCACATCTTTAAAAGAAAGGTTAATGTTATTGTCATCTGTCCGAACGAGTAAATCAGATGGTTTGTTGTCACAAAAAATCAAGACTCTTTGCTGTTGTACGTGTGCGCAGTCATCGAGGATATGAAGTATTGTGAGATCTTCCGAACCACATAAAGTACATATGGGTTCGCTTCTACCAATCAAAAGGTCCATGTGTCGCAAGTGTATGTCCAATCCTTATGCGTGTGAATGTTTTTTACACTCTCGCAACAAAGTTGCTAGGGAGAGTATTATAGTTTTGTTCACATATCGGTTGTTTGTAAGTCCTAAAACTAAAAGAGTCAGATATAGGGTTATATATACCAAAGTGATCAGGGTGACGAGTAGAGTTGAAATCCGGATGTCTGTCTGTCCGTGTCCGTCCGTCCATCTGTCCGTCCGTGCAAGCTGTAACTTGAGTAAAAATTGAGATATCATGATGAAACTTGGTACACGTATTTCTTGGTTCCATAAGAAGGTTAAGTTCGAAGATGGGCAAAATCGACCCACTACCACGCCCCCAAAATGGCGAAAACCGAGAACCTATAAAGTGTCATAACTAAGCCATAAATAAAGATATTAAAGTGAAATTTGGCACAAAGGATCGCATTAACCATATAATAACCACGCCCACCTCCCATACAAAGGTTATGTTGAAAATCACTAAAAGTGCGTTAACCGACTAACAAAAAACGTCAAAAACACTAAATTTTACGGAAGAAATGGCAGAAGGAAGCTGCACCCAGGCTTTTTTTAAAAATTGAAAATGGGCGTGGTGTCACCCACTTATGGACCAAAAATCATATCTCAGGAACTACTGTACCGATTTCAATGAAATTCGATATATAATATTTTCCTAACACCCTGATGATATGTACGAAATATGGGTGAAATCGGTTCACAACCACGCCCTCTTCTAATATAACGCTATTTTGAATTCCATCTGATGCCTTCTCTGTATAATATACATATACATTAGGAACCAATGATGATAGCGGAATAAAACTTTACACAAATACGGTAATTGAAAAATATGTAAATGACGGATAATGAAATCTCGATTATCACTTTATCATGTGAGAGTATAAAATGTTCGGTGACACCCGAACTTAGCCCTTCCTTACTTGTTTTATATTATTACAGATGATGGTATTGGAATAATATGGGTTTTGGCCTAATGGATTAGCAAGTTTATAGTAGTGGTTATAGTGTCTCTAATCGTTTAGACAACAGACCACGATATGTTGTTTAACGTATTTCTTAAGGGGCTATACCAGTGTGACCCATGAAAAATTAGGCGATTTTCGTGAATTTTTTTAAAAGAAAGTACTAAATTGAATGTTTCGACGTTCTATGGACGTAATAAAGTATATTTTTAGATACTTTAAAAAATTTTTTTTAACAAAAATATTGAAAAATAACGGAGTTATGTGCTGTCTGCGGAGTGCCGAAAAAAAAGTGCCTCAACTCCTGGCATGATTCCGATCGAATTAGTAGCTGAAACAAAAAAATTCAAAATGTTTATTAAACTTAAATATATTTTCTATACGATGAAGTATGATCTCTGAAAAATATCAAAAATTAAGAAAATTACGTAATTTTGAAAAAAAATCGTTTTTTACGAAAAAAATGGTAGTTTTTTTTAATGCCAAATTGACAACTTTCAACCAATCAAAAAGATCGTAGTCCATTGTATAGCAAATGTATTCAACTATACCCAGTTTTAATTTGAAGTCGATCGGTCAATTTCTCGGTGAGTTATGATGTCAGCAATTTTGAAAAATGTCGTTTCGAGAAAAACGCATTTAAAGTTTCACTTACGTATATATGTTTGCACCTCTGAGCGGTCGCTGTTTAGAACGCTGCCATTCAAAAACTATTCAATATACGACCTTGCCGATTTCTCAGGATATTTTTGAATATATAAACTATCGAAAAAGCAAAAAAAAAAATGTTTTTTGAAAGAGTCACACTGGTATAGCCTCTTAATCCACGCACGTCCCTGCTCGGGCGCCATGAAGATTCTCAAGCTTTTTTGATAAGTATAATAAATTAATTGGGATGCGCGATTTACTATAAACGTGCGAAATTGCCTGTGCCTTTGAGAATTTAAAAAAAATGCCGGTTAAAAGACGACCGTTCTCGAGTATGGTTATTATGCAATTAAATTCTTTATTACACGGATTTCATGGCTTAGCTTAAAAATTAACCTAACGGCTTAATCTAGTGGTAAGTATGTATACAATGAGGGGTAAGTATATGTAGTTATAATTCGGCAATCTCATAATTCGTGGTAATAGAGTATTCCAATACATTGGTAATAGATGATGTTTTTTTGTTAATATAAAAATGGTAAGTATTTACATGACATAAAAAACATCTTATAATATATTCATACATTATTTAATTAATTTTACAAACTTATTTTTAAAACATTTTTTTAGATTTATAAAGTCGCTAGACGCAACAATTGAAATGCAGCAATAAGAATCCCCATTATCAAAAAGGCGATTAAACCATCTGAAAAAATTACCTAGGAATTTCCCTTCTCAACGGTATACAAAATATTTGCGAGGATTGTGAACAGAAGACTTATAACACTTGCAGAAAAAGTCCTCCCTTAATATCAATGTGGATTTAGACCCGGAAGGTTAACAATATACCAAATTTTTGCCCTCAAACTCTCCATTGAGAAATGTTATGAGCACAGTATTGACTTACATATGCTTGTTTTTGATTTCAAGCAAGCTTTCGATAGCATTAATGGGATGACTATCCCCACAACATTTCGGAAATGCAAAATAACAGAAAAACTTACTGAATTTCTAATGGTCTGTACGTAAACTCGTCTCAAAAGTAATGATACAAGACAGTATATCCGAATCCTTCAGAATTAAATCTGTAGTAATACTATCCCCTTGTATCCTATCATCCAGAATATTCAACAGAATGCTGTGCTGTGCCATTGATGAAGTAAGTATCCGAAAGAGAACTGGACTTAAATAGAACTACGCAAATATTCGCATACGCGGACAGCATCCCTATAGTCAACAAAAACTTCAACGCCCTGTCTAAAACTTTTGCTGATTTGAAATGGTGACCAATTTAGCCTAAGAATTAGTGAAGATAACACGAAATAATATATATGTGGCAACGCCGTATTCACCGCTTATAAGCAACCCTTTGTTACGTTTACAACCCTATCCTTTAGCAACCCTGTACTACCTTTTTCTTCTAGCTGTAAGCAACCCGTTTTCCAGAATCCTATCATTCTTCCCTTTTTTCTACAAACCGTCATACCGAACGAACGTGTTCACGGATAACCTTTCACCTTGTTAATTAATATTTAAGTATTTCTAAATAAACTGCAAAAAAACTATAAACGTCCAAAACTGGTGACCCCGAACAAGTGAAACGAATCTACAAATGGAACAACAAGGAGAAAGCACCGCACAGACATCCCCCCCCGCGAGCGTTCGACCGGCAGCGCAGGCGAATCAACCTCAAGGCATTCTGGCCAGATCAGCAATCGAAGTGCATCAGCCCGATCTCCACGTGGATGCAGCAATGGTTCCTCGTATTAGCCTGCCTAATATGAACGACACCAACTATAGCAAAAGCTCTAATCGCCAACTGGATCGCAAGATTTGGAGTTCCAGCTGTCATTACATCAGATCGTGGACGTCAATTTACATCTACCTTATTTGCAGAGCTAACAACATCGCTTGGCATAAAACATCTGAAGACAACACCATATCACCCACAAGCAAACGGTATAGTAGAAAGATGGCACCGAACGTTGAAAGCTGCAATTTTATGCATTAACTCCGAACGTTGGACCGACTTTCTACCAACAATACTCTCGGGCCTACGAACCGTCTACAAACAAGACCTGGGAGCGTCACCGGCAGAATTAATCTACGGTACAACGCTGCGAATTCCTACAGAATTTTTCGTACACGACAACCGAATTAAAACACAGTCAGAATTCGTTACTCAACTCCGAGACTTAATGAACACCATCAGACCATCCGCTACATCATGGCACAGTCCAAGGAAAGTATTTGTACATCCCGACCTTACGACGTGCGAAAACGTTTTCGTCAGAAATGATTCAGTACGCCCATCACTTTCAAAACCATACGAAGGACCTTACAAAGTTTAATCACGAGAGGAAAAGTATTACAGAATCGAAATAAAAGGAAAACCAGAAAATATTTCTATAGACCGATTAAAGCCAGCATATCTACCGAATGAAGATTTATCGCCACAAACCCACGGATCCTTATCAACTGGAGCAGAACCCTTTATTACGTTTACAACCCTATCCTTTAGCAACCCTTTACTACCTTTTTCATTCTAGCTGTAAGCAACCCGTTTTCCAGAATCCTATCATTCTTCCTTCCTTTCTTTTTTCTACAAACCGTCATACCGAACGAACGTGTTCACGGGTAACCTTTCACCTTGTTAATTAATATTTAAGTATTTCTAAATAAACTGGAAATAAACTATAAACGTCCAAATATATATGTATGACGATGTCCAGAAAAAATAAAGCTGCGTCAAGAATTAATCTTGATCAATACGAATCTGAAACTGAAAGCCCTTCCTTACCTGGGCTTCGAACTCAGTAGCGATAGCTTAACAAGCCTAAGTATCATTGATAGTATGCAACCCACCAATAGGTCATACGCGTCCCGAACGAAACTGCTCAAATCAAAGCTACTCAATAGGCAATATAAGCTGAACCTACACAAAACCAAACTGCAAGTTTTCAAAGGAAAGATCATAAGGAAACTCTTTAGAACAACAAAAGATAATGGCGAATGGTGTATAAGGTGAAACGATGAGCTTATCAGCTTATACAAGGTGAAAATTTCATACGCTTTATAAAACGCAGCGACTACGATGACGCCGTTTCCCGCATTTTTTATCCGGCCAAAAACTGTTAATTCGTCAGAACTCTGCCGGTACAACAACAACAACGCAGCACAAAAGAATAATGTAGAGGCTACAGCATTCACCACTAAAGCAAAAGGAACACCGCGATCAAGATGAACGACGAGCTCAAAGAAGACTTCTTCATACTTGGCATTCATAATTATAAAGAAACGGGAAAATTATAAAAAAAGGGTTTATGTGCAGCAGGCCAAAACTCTCAAAGTGATCAGGTGATTCAAATAAGCAGGAAAATGAATTGATCGGAAAGTCAATTAAGCGAGGGATACCAAAATATTAATTTCAAATATATGACGGAGCATCAGTACCTATATTTTGTATGCCAGTGTACATACGTATATCGGAATGCTAATATTTTGTAGGAAACTGTATGTGCCGGAGCGTCATTTGAAATAGACGTCGCCTAGGCGGCATATATTACGATACTTTGGATTGTAAATGAGCAAATAAGAACAGTATCAGGAATAGAGAAACTGTTACTGAGTGAGGTCTGATCGTGAGCAGGAACCGTTAGGAACTTTTAGAGTAATGAAGGAGTGCGCAATAACTATGCGCTGAGTTCTCACAGAGTCAGTTCGAAAAGTGACATCGATAGCAGAAGAACTTATTGTGCTTTATTAAGCAAAAAGTTAAAGTGAACTTACTGTGCTGTAGTAAAATAAAAGTGTAAAGTGTTAAAAAATGGAATCGTTTACGACCAAATCCCCGACATATACATTTTAAAAGCTGTTAACTTAACTTTTTTATTCTAACTAAATTGCCATACATGATTGCCATAAGCAAATAGGTATGTTGAGAAGGCCTCCTCCTCGCGTTGGTCGGGTCGGAACGCAACGAGTGCGATTCACAACTAGCTCGGAACAAGAAATTTTTACAGTGACGCTTGAACAGAGCCAAGCGTTGAATAAAACTTATGCCCAGAAGCACATATTGATATTACAGACGTATGTTAGCTTATAGTAGAACTAGTAAATTCCGCTCCGCCCTTCCTTAGTTGCCGGCCGTAGCGAACAAAATTTGTCAAAAGTTGAGACCGTAGTGGCAACGTAGAAATCCACTTTTCTCTTTTGTAGACAATATTAGTGAAATGTTTTTAAGTTTGTGCGAATTGTAGACTTTATATAAAAAGTATAAAAACAAAAAAAAACAAAAAAAAAAAAAAATGCAAAGAAGATATCAAATTCGCGCAATAAATAAAAGCTGGGACTTTTCTGGTTACCAGTTAAGAACTTTTCTGAAAATGAAGAACAGCGAAACAGAACAACTTTTTTTGCATACAAGGATGCCGCCAGACGTGTATAAATTGCTTCTGAATTTAGTAAATTATGTAAAATTATGTTTTGATGGCCGTATGTGATGCGAAATACACCCAACTCTTTTTTTTACACGGTTTCTTTTTACACGGATTTAAAGTTACACGATTGAAAAAAAAATTTAATCTAGTATGATTTCAAAATCACTGTCTTGTAATTCTGTTTGTTTTTACCACACTTGGTACCACGAATAATGGGATGCTCAACTTATTCCAGTGTGAGAGCGCCTCAAAATTAGAGTTTTTTAACACCCAATATTTATTACGATTGCAAATTATTATATATTGGACTTTTAATATATCGCGAATCTACTTAAATCCTTTTTTATGATTTTATGGTACATTAAAATAATTGACTTTTGAGCATTCAATACTTAATAAGGGCATTAAGCTTTTTAACTCTCAATTAGTAAAAGTTTTTAATACTTTTCCATTGAAAATTAATACTATGTTGCATCACATGACAAAACATTTCATCAAATATATGTATTTATATTTCGTGTTTTCTTTAATTATCGTTATTTTACATTTTATGTAGTGGCCTAGAGCTAGGCAACAAATCCCTCCGTCTACATATTTTTTTGTTAAGATTTCAATCTGGCCATCTCAAGTTTCCAATTGTTAAACGTCAAAACCTCCTGAACTTTGACAGCTGATCGAGTTCAGGAGGTTTTGACGTTTGGCAATTGCTCTCTCACTTCCACTGGGAGATGAGTTCGACATCTCTTTTTCTCTGCTTGGCACCATTGCTGAAATGAATATACATAGTAGAAACTTGGAAATGCCCTTATTGGACAACTCTTACCCACACATTTTGTACGCTTGATATTTACATTATTTAAATGGATATCTCCAGTGATGATACCGGTTTAGTCCACTTCGTCGTAAACAACTGCCAGAGATAAAGAGATGTCCAACTCCATCTTTTTTGGTATTTGATGAAACCTTTTGTAATTTGAAGCATCGTAGTAGTATTTTCAACGGAAAATAATTAAAAACATTTAATGATTGAGAGCTAACAAGCTTAAATCCTTTTACTGGGTGTTGAAAGGTCAAAAGTCAGTTGTTTTAATATACATACTTTAAAAAGATTTAAACAGTTTCTCCATATAATAAATAACCACTATATAATAATTTTTATTCGTACTAAATGATGGGTGTTTCAATTTAAATGCCCGCAAATTATTATTCTGTTCAATCTGGCCATAATGGAAAATGTTTTAAAAAACGCTAAGTTTGAAGCGCTCTCACACTGGAATAAGTTGGACATCCCTTTATTCCTGCAACTGCGCTTGTTACCAAGTAGCGACGAATAATTATGTAGCTATGTTAATATTTTTTCTTTATTTCTGTTCTAATTTTTCTGTTCTTAATTGTAGATTAACAGATTTCTTTTGTTTTTACTTGCTATACCAATTTTTCACCTGTATGAATTTTTTTTTTTAAGTTTTAATGCCCAATAAAATGCCATATGAACATACAATTTGTATGCATATCTAAAATTTTATAGTTTTCAACATTTTTTACATGGTTTTTCGAAGTAAATATAGTTCTTTACTTCATCTTACACGGTTTTCAGATGACATGGAACGTATTCCCCATTTTACTATAAGAAACGCCTCTTTATTTTACACGGTTTCTTTTAACACGGATTTCTGAGGAACGTTGACAGTCATAACTTTGAAGTTGTAGATAATTTCGTCTATCTTGGAACCAGCGTAAACACCACCAACAATGTCAGCCTGGAAATCCAACGCAGGATAACTCTTGCCAACAGGTGCTACTTCGGACTGAGTAGGCAATTGAGACGCAAAGTCCTCTCTCGACGAACAAAAAACAAATTCTATAAATCGCTCATAATTCCCGTACTGCTATATGGTGCAGAGGCTTGGATGATAACAACAACTGATGAGTCGACGTTGCGAGTTTTCGAGAGAAAAGTTCTGCGAATGATTTATGGTCCTTTGCGCATTGGCCACGGTGAATATCGCATTCGATGGAACGATGAGCTGTATGAGATATATGACGACATTGACATAGTTCAGCGAATTAAAAGACAGCGGCTACGCTGGCTAGGTCATGTTGTCCGAATGGACGAAAACACTCCAGCTCTGAAAGTATTCGACGCAGTATCCGCCGAGTGAAGCAGAGGAAGAGGAAGACCTCCACTCCGTTGGAAGGACCAGGTGGAGAAAGACCTTGCTACACTTGGAATATCCAATTGGCGCCACTTAGCGAAAACAAGAAACGACTGGCGCGCTGTTGTTAACTCGGCTATAATCACGTAATAGCCTTGACAGACGGCAGCGTTAATCCGGATTAACTGCGCACTTAATCAGACCCAAATTTGTAGGTGACAGACTACAGCTATACGAGTTTGCAACTCTCATAAACAGCTCATTGTCCTTTTTATAATATTTTCAATGAAAATTGATAGAAGATAAACATTACGGTTGTTAGCTGACCAATTTTTACCAAACCATTTTTTATTACAAAAACATATCAACACATTATTTTTAAAACTGCATCATAACATAGAAGTTTTATTGATATTATATTGAGAATTTGATAAACAGCTGTCAGGGTTGCTTGTATTTCATTCACAATAGATGAAAATTGGCCATTTTTAACAATGTTGCCAACGAAAATCTCACAAACTCCCTAAAATTTTGAGAGTTATTTTTGGATTCAGCAACGAAGTTAGCTGTGGTAACTCCTGAATTAATCCCGAAAAATGCAATTAATCTGGTTTAA
>NW_026089624.1:11700766-11714220 GCF_024586455.1 Bactrocera neohumeralis
TTCAAAAATGGTTACCAAGAATTTTGGCTACAAAAACCGATCTCGCAATTGTACCCTGGATTGTGGTCAATCGTTCAACGATTCTTGATAGCATTCCCATCGTCATATTTTTGTGTACGTGGATTTAGTGCTGTGACAACACTGCTTACTAAAAATAGATATCGTTTGCTTGTTACCGAACGTGGCGACTTGCGACTGTTCTTGAGTAAATTGGAACCTGATATTAAGAAAATTATTAAACAGCATCAGATTCATCCTTCACAATCATTTTTATATATGGATCGATTATTTTAGTTTTATTTTTAATAAAATATTCTCTGTTTTAATACTATAAAGTGTGTTTCAATAAGAATGATTGGCAGGTGGAGCCCGTAAGAGTTAACTTGAGGCCTAAGCGCCGTTGTATGTTACCTACTGCATTAAGGTTTCAAGCTTCTGGTTATAGTAAAAGTTTCGTTTAGAATTCTCCGTTAATATACATATAAAGATCACAATAATTAATTTGAAGTTATAGTGGTTTTTAAATAGGTGAAAAAATGGGGGCGCTAAAAAAATATTTATTCTCAAAGTGGGCGGTAGACAAAATTAGTTTGGGAACCACTGTTCTAGCGGATTAAGTGTTCGACCCAAGTGGATCAAATAAATTGGACCGGTTAGATAAATTGAGGGGCTTTTAGAGAATTAGCACTCACCTTCTAAGCCCCGCAAGGGGCGCTGCAGCAGTGTTCTCAAAAAATGTAATTTTTTAGAAAAATCTCTTCTTTTAACTTTGCAAAAGCTCTAGCGGCTCCAGTATTTGACATAGCAGGGTCAAATAATTGCCCCTATACCCCATCAGGGGCGTGGCAATAGTGTTCAAAAAAATGCAGTTTTTTGAGAAACATCACGTTTTTTCAACTTTGTAAATGCACTAGCGGATTAACTGATCGATCCAGGTGGATTAAAAAATTGAACCGGTCAGCTAGTTTGAAGGGCTTTCAGAAAAACTAGCTCTCGCCCCAAAACCCCACTAGCGGCGTGGCAATAGTGTTCCAAAAATGCAGTTTTTTGAGAAATATCACATTTTTTTCAACTTTTTAAACGTTCCAGCGGATTAAGTGTTCGACGCAAGTGAATCAAATAAATTGCACCGGTTAGCTAGTTTGAAGAGCTTTCCGAAAAACTAGCACTCGCGCCTAAACCCCACCAGTGGCGTGACAATACTGGTCACAAAAAATGTAGTGTTTTGAGAAAAGTCACATTATTTTTAACTTTGTAAACGCTTTAGCGGCTAAAGTATTTGACACAGGTGGGTCAACCGAAATGCATTTGTTAGCGAAATCGAAGAGCTTCCAGGAAAACTAGCACTCGGTCCCTAACCGCTACAAGGGGCGTGGCAATAGTGTTCACAAAACAATATAGTTTTTTCAGAAAAATCATATTTTTTTAACTTTCTAAACGCTGTAGCGGCTAAAGTATTTGACCTAGGCGAGTGAAATAAATGGCATTAGTTAGACAAGTTGAAGGCTTCGTGGAAAACTAGCACTCATCCCCTAAGCTCTACCAGGGGCGTGGGAATAGTGTTTACAAAAATTGTAACAATTTGAGAAAAATTACATTTTTTCTTAACTTTAAAAACGCTCTAGCGGCTAAAGTATTTGACCTAGGTAGGTCAAATAAATTGCGCCGGTTAGGTAATTTCAAGAGCTTTCATTTTAATACTATAAAGTTGCGTTTCAATAATCATTCTTATTGGCAGGTGGAGCCCGTAAAAGTTAACTTGAGACCTATGCGCCGTTGTATGTTACCTACTGCGCTCAGGTTTCAAGTTGCGGGTTATGGTAAAAGTTTCGTTTAGAACTCTCCGTTAATATACATATATAGGTCACAATAATCAATTAATTTAATTTGGAGTTATAGTGGTTTTTAAATAGGTGAAAAAATGGGGGCGCTAAAAAAATATTTGTTTTTCTGACGTGGGTTTTACACCGACCGTTATTATAACGGCGAGCACTGGCCGGCAAATTTGCACATTCAAATTAAAAAAAACTTGGATTGAATCGATAGAATACAAATTATGTGGGGAAGATGGAGATAATTTCTTTGGGTGGTGTATTCCTTCAAAGCAAAACAATAAATTCGATCTTCTAAAATAATTATTTGAGCTTTCTAATTGTTAATCTAATAAGTATATAAAAAAGATTTGTTGCCAAGCTCCTCCGAAACGGCTGGACCGATTTCGAAGAAATTGCGTGTGCTTATCGGGTAGGTCTGAGAATCGGTCAACATTTCATATTCCTAAATATCAAGGATGGTCCACCCTACAATTTTTTTTTTTTACATGCAAATCGAAAGATCAACCAAATTTTTAATCGCGATTATTATTTTCTGCATGTTTTATTTGACCAGCACGTTAAGCTATTGCCAGGGATAAAGGGATGTCCAGCTTATTCCAGTGTGAGAGCACTTCAAAATTAACTTTTTTATATCATTTTCCATAATGGCCAGATTGGACAAAATAATAATTTTTGGGCATTTAAATTAAAACACCCAACATTTAGTACGAATAAAAATTACTATATAGTGGTTAATTAAAATATAGAGAAACTATTTAAATCTTTTTACTGTGTGTTAAAACAACTGACTTTTGACCTTTCAATACCCAATAAAAGGATTTAAGCTTTATAGCTCTCAATCAAAAAATGTTTCTAATAATTTTCCATTGAAAATAATACTATTATGTTTGACATTACAAAAGGTTTCATCAAATACATTTAATTTTAATTGTTTTGCATTTTTTTAAGTGGTCAACGCAACAAATCCCTCCGTTTACATATTTTTATACTCTCGCAACAGTGTTGCTAACGAGAGTATTATAGTTTTGTTCACATAACGGTTGTTTGTAAGTCCTAAAACTAAAAGAGTCAGATATAGGGTTATATATACCAAAGTGATCAGGGCGACGAGTAGAGTCGAAATCCGGATGTCTGTCTGTCCGTCCGTCCGTCTGTCCGTCCGTCCGTGCAAACTGTAACTTGAGTAAAAATTGAGATATCATGATGAAACTTGGTACACGTGTTCCCTGGCTCCATAAGAAGGTTAAGTTCGAAGATGGGCAAAATCGGCCCACTGCCACGCCCACAAAATGGCGGAAACCGGAAACCTATAAAGTGTCATAACTAAGCCATAAATAAAGATATTAAAGTGAAATTTGGCACAAAGAATCGCATTAGGAAGGGGCATATTTGGACGCAATTGTTTTGGAAAAGTGGGCGTGGCCCCGCCCCCTACTAAGTTTTTTGTACATATCTCGGAAACTACTATAGTTATGTCAACCACAGTCTACAGAGTCGTTTTCTTCAGGTATTTCCATATACAGTTCAAAAATGGAAGAAATCGGATAATAACCACGCCCACCTCCCATACAAAGGTTATGTTGAAAATCACTAAAAGTGCGTTAACCGACTAACAAAAAACGTCAGAAACACTAAATTTTACGGAAGAAGTGGCAGAAGGAAGCTGCACCCAGGCTTTTTTTAAAAATTGAAAATGGGCGTGGCGCCGCCCACTTATGGACCAAGAACCATATCTCAGGAGCTACTAGACCGATTTCAATGAAATTCGGTATATAATATTTCCTTAACACCCTAATGACATGTACGAAATATGGGTGAAATCGGTTCGCAACCACGCCTTCTTCCAATATAAAGCTATTTTGAATTCCATCTGATGCCTTCTCTTATAATAAGTATAAACATTAGGAACCAATGATGATAGCGGAATAAAACTTTACAAAAATACGGTATTTGAAAAATATGTAAATGACGTATTATGAAATCTCGATTATCACTTTACCATGCGAGAGTATAAAATGTTCGGTGACACCCGAACTTAGCCCTTCCTTACTTGTTTTGGTAAGATTTCAATCTGGCCATTGCTCGCTCCCAATTGCTAAACATCAAAACCTATTGAACTCGATTAGCTGTTCGAGTCATTTTGCAATAGCAGAGATAAAGAGATATTTAACTCCTCTCTCACTGGAAGTGAGAGAATAATTGCTAAACGTCAAAACCTCCTGAGCTCGATCAGCTGTCATCTTTTTATCTCTGCTATTGCCTTAGTTTGTATGGAAGACTGAGCTAACATATTTATATTGGCTTGTCAAAACCTATCTTAGCTCACGTATAGAACTAGAGGCATTGCCAGTTGATCGATTTTTTTTCTTTCACGAAAATAAAAATTTTGCAGAAAAAGTACTTGACAATAACAATAAAGTTGGTTTTGACAAATGAAAATGTAAACAAACCGAAATTACATATTTTTGTGAATGGATATTTGGTAAAAATTAAGACAAATATGAAAACTTTTTTTTTTTCATTCTAGACCTCAAATGAATAAAATGAATATATTTGTATACATAGTATATTAATATCCCATTTATAAATTTAAGAGTTCAAACTAACTTTTTCTCCAAGTGAGACATTTTGAAATAAATTGAATATCAGCCCACTGTCCCTGCGTGCATTGCCAACAACCTTCATTTTAAGCGAAAATATTAAATAAGCTAAGTGTGTTTTATTTGCCACTATGGCAATCGAATATAATGAATGTAGTATACTTTAGTATAATTTTCATGCATAATTCTATCTTCCCCCGTTGTCACTTCTCAACCAGCAATCACCAAAAAGCATTGATGAAAACGAAGCCGGCTGCCTTTTCCTTAAAAATAACGCATATGGCAAAACAACATTTGCCGGGACTACAAGCATTCCTATTAATATTTGCCGCAGTTGCGTTCTAGCATAGAGTATTTCATGTTTTAATCAATAGGGGTATTCTTTTGCTCTTGCAAAGACCTTGCACGAAGCACGAATTGCAGAATTTTCCACTTGGTGGAGCGGCACAACAACAGACACACGCAGAAAGTTATTTGCAATGGCTGTAAAATATGTCAGACCAAAACCCATGTTTATTTTCGTGCAATGACACATAAAAATATAATTGCAATCCTGTTTAGCTGTCCTTTTACATAAAGGCATATTACGCCGGTAAATTGTTGACGAAGATAAGTTTTAAATAGATTTTATAATTTCTATTTAAATTATAAAGATTCGTTACAGGTTTTTTTGTTAAGAAAGAATGCAGATAATTCACAAAAGTCATGCAAAATAGTCATTAACAATAAATTGACCGAATCCGCTGTTTATATATCACTTGATTCTGCAATAGGTGCTCTCGTGCCCTTGCATATTTCGGTGAAGGATTTTTGCTTTTTGTGTCATCGTGCAATCTTGCAAGAGCAAGAGAGTCCCCCAAATGTTTATTCAAGTATATGATATTTCATTCGAAGTTTTAAGAATCAGTGTTAATTTTTCACTGAGTTAATGATATTCAATTATAGCACGATATATAAATAGACAAACAAGATCAGATTATTGTTATTTTGATCCATAGGTTTAAAAAGAAGAAAAAGGCATATACATACATATATTTGCACTCATAAGCTGGTATGTGCATTTACAAATATTATCTAACATCATTATGTAAAATATGGTATAAAATGTCGAATAACTTTTATAAACATAATGTAATGGAAATATATACATACATTTGTTATCTTCATTAGATTTCACGTATTTGACATTTCACGATTTAGTACATATACATATACATTTTTTAAAAATCTGTATAAGGTTTCCAATATTGGGGGTCTTAAAACTGTTATCACATGGCGACTTACAGTAACATGCGTCTCTTGACTTCCAACCACTCGCTGCATTATTATAATTTTGACCATGCAACAAAGCATTGGGATTAATTCGTTGTCAACCGTTGTTACCAAGAATTTTGGTTACAAAAACCGATCTCGCAGTTGTACCCTGGATTGTGGTCAATCGTTCAACGGTTTTTGATAGCATTCCCATCGTCATATTTGTGTGAACGTGGATTTAGTGCTGTGACAACACTGCTTATTAAAAAGAGAAATCGTTTGCTTGCTACCGAACGTGGCGACTTGCGACTGTTCTTGCATAAATTGGAACCTGATATTAGAAGGTTAAGTTCGAAGATGGGCAAAATCGGCCCACTGCCACGCCCACAAAATGCGGAAACCGAAAACCTATAAAGTGTCATAACTAAGCCATAAATAAAGATATTAAAGTGAAATTTGGAAAAAGGATCGCATTAGGGATGGGCATATGTGGACGTAATTTTTTTGGAAAAGTAGGCGTGGCTCCGCCCCTACTAAGTTTTTTGTACATATCTCGGAAACTACTATAGCTATGTCAACCAAACTCTACACAGTCGTTTTCTTCAGGCATTTCCATATACAGTTCAAAAATGGAAGAAATCGGATAATAACCACGCCCACCTCCCATACAAAGGTTATGTTGAAAATCACTAAAAGTGCGTTAACCGACTAACAAAAAACGTCAGAAACACTAAATTTTACGGTAGAAATGGCAGAAGGAAGCTGCACCCAGGCTTTTTTTAAAAAATGAAAATGGGCGTGGCGCCGCCCACTTATGGACCAAAAAGCATATCTCAAGAACTACTCCACCGATTTCAATGAAATTCGGTATATAATATTTTCTTAACACCCTGATGACATGTACGAAATATGGGTGAAATCGGTTTACAACCACGATTTCTTCCAATATAACGCTATTTTGAATTCCATCTGATGCCTTCTCTGTATAATACATACATTAGGAAATGAAAATACAATTCAATACTCAAAGTACACAAATTGATCTAATCTAATTAATTTTACAGCAAAATAAAAAAATATGTAAATTATTATCACTTAATCATGCGAGAGTATAAAATGTTCGGTGACACCTGAACTTAGCCCTTCCTTACTTGTTATATATGGATCGATTATTTTAGTTTTATTAGGTGAAAAAGGATTGCGACAATATAGGTAAATTTATATGTAATTTGCACAAAAACGGGAATCAAATAATAACGGTAACTATGTGATTCATGTAACTGCAGGTGTGTGCGTTACATACATATATAAAATCACTGACAAGAATTGAATAGGTGAGTAGTTATCACAAAAACAAAGATAAGTACAGTCTTCACCATGTCCCCCCTTTTGTTTCACTACAATTGGAGGGGTAAGGGGGCGGGGGGGATCAAAACCATTTTGCGAGTTAGTTCACCCTTGGGCTTTCAGGAAAGCCCTCAATCTTCCCTCTATCCCTATCAGGGGCGTGGCGATAACGTTTACAAAAAATGTAACAATTTGAGAAAAATTACATTTTTTCTTAACCTTAAAAACGCTGTAGCGGCTAAAGTATTTGACCTAGGTGGATCAAATAAATTGCGCCGGTTAGGTAATTTCAAGAGCTTTCAGGAAATGTATAATTTGCCCTCCAAAGCCCCACCGGGGGCGTGGCAATAGGCGAAAATGGGTTGTTGTCATTTCCCCACTTTTTTTCACTACAGTTGGGGGGTATGGGGCCGGGGGGGATCAAAACCATTTTGCGAGTTAGTTCACCCTTGGGGCTTTCAGGAAAGCCCTCAATCTCCCCTCTATCCCTATCAGGGGCGTGGCGATAACGTTTACAAGAAATGTAACAATTTGAGAAAAATTACATTTTTTCTTAACCTTAAAAACGTTCATAAAAAAGTGTATTTTTCTCTAGCGTCCTGCTGTGTGCCTTTGCTTCTGGGTTGTTGGTATTTAAATATATTATAATATGTATATTTGTATACGCAGCTCTCAAGAAAGTTCATATAAAAAAACGCTTAAGAAACGGTCAAGAAACTTTCCTGCGATAAATTTACTTGTGCTTGTACGCAGCTCTCAAGAAATCTAGTACTAATTTTTAATCCTTTTTGGCTAAATGAGTAGCGACGTCGCATCAGATGTACAACATTTCACCACACCGAATCACATTAACACACACACACGCACATGCACCAAAACACGATGACGTTCTACATTCTAATTAGAACAAAGGGAAAAGAGTAAGGCTCTCGCGCACCTTTTTTCGTTACGACGACGATCGAAAAACACCTCCGCTTTTCGCAGCATCGCAGCATCCCGGTTCCCTTTCGCTATCCGCATTTATATATATTTAAAGTTTTTCAACTTATTTAAAAGTCAGTTTTTATTAACTTTCATCTTTGTATATATATGTACATATATATATAATATTTAACGTTTTTTTCTTAAAACTACTGTGCAAGTTATAATCACTGTTGCTCATTTTGTACATATACCTAACGTACATACATTTAACCTTTTATACTATTTTTGAAGTGCATTCCATAGAAAATAAAAGTTTATAACGATCTTTGAAATTGGTGCATTTTCTATTAACTAAACGTGTGAGTGGCCTGTAAGGTGAGTAAAGTATACACTTTTTTTAAGTAAAATGTGAATGTGGTAAACCTGGTTTTGCGAAGAAACATCAAATCAACAATTGTTTCTTCAAGAAAAATCGAAGTAATCGTCAAATTCAACCTAAATTAGTTGAAATCATTATTATGAAGTATATTCCATTTTGAAATGTTGTATAAAACCTACCAATCATCAACTACATTTCTTAAATCTCAATGAAAATATTTATGTTACCATACACATACACACATACATATTACGCACAAAGTTTGTTTTCTTTGTTTATTCTCTCTTGCTCTTCTAATGTAGATCATTCACAATGCGTAACCAGCTGTCAGAATTACTTGAGATATTGTATTTTTTTTCTTGAGCAATTACTTGAGAGCTGCGTACCAACCTATTTTTAATAAAATATTCTCTGTTTTAATACTATAAAGTTGTGTTTCAATAATCATTCTTATTGGCAGGTGGAGCCCGTAAGAGTTAACTTGAGACCTAAGCGCCGTTGTATGTTACCTACTGCGCTTAGGTTTCAAGTTGCTGGTTATAGTGAAAGTTTCGTTTAGAACTCTCCGTTAATATACATATATAGGTCACAATAATTAATTTGAAGTTATAGTGGTTTTTAAATAGGTGAAAAAATAGGGGCGCTAAAAATATATTTATTCTCAAAGTGGGCGGTAGATAAAATAAGTTTGGGAACCACTGCTATAAAGTATATGTATGAATGATCAGTATGTTGAGCTGAGTCGATTTAGCCATGTCCGTTTGTCTGTCTGTATATATACGAACTAGTCCCTCAGTTTTTAAGATATCGTTTTGAAATTTCGCAAACGTCATTTTTTCTTTAAGAAGCTGCTCGTTTGTCGGAATTGCCGATATCGGACCACTATAACATATAGCTGCCATACAAACTGAACGATCGGTCAAGTTCTTGTATGGAAAACTTCCACATTTGACAAGATATATTCACGAAATTTGGTACAGTTTATTTTCTAAGGCAATCAAGGGCTTGTACGGAAAACTTTTGCATTTGACAAAATATATTCACGAAATTTGTATAGATTACTTTCAAAAGCAACAATGTAATCTCCGATCAGATCGGTTGACTCTAGCATATAGCTCACAAAATTTGACATGGATTACTGCTTAAGGTAATAACATAATCTCCGAAAAAATTGTTTAGACCGGATTTCTATAGCATATTGCTTCCATACAAACTGGACACATAGTTACTAAAAGAAATGCACCTATAGCGGGTATATTAGCTTCGGTGCAGCCGAAGTTAACGTTTTTTTTCTTGTTTTTTTAAACTTTGTCACTACCAGTACTTTTTTTTCCAAATTTTTTTTCTCTACTGGTACTTTTTTTCCCCCAAATTTCTTGTCACTACCCGTACGTATTGTTTTTTTTTTGTTTCCCCAAATTCCCCCAACGGTTTTTTGACGCGTCACGGTGATTAATTTGTTGGTTTGTGCGTTTATTTGTGTCACCACTAGTGTCGTCCGGTACGGCTAGAAGGACCATGTAATAATTAAATAAATAATAATAAAAATCCGCGACACTAACCTGTTGACTTAGCGACGACTTCGACGAAATATACATATGTATATAAGAAAAACACGAAAAAGGTTGAAGCTGGGACGCTGGCTGCTGAAAGTGACTGACTGAGCCCGTCCGTCGGTCCCGTTTGTTAATTCGGTTTGGTGTTCTCATGTGTGTTGTATTGGTATTGGTGTGCGCGTGATGTGGAAGGTTAGAAGTGGTGTGTATGTGATGAAGAGGTGGTGTGTATGATGTGTGGTGTGGCAGTGTTCTACTATAAGGGGTGTCATAAGCTTATTTTGCCGGCCACAACTACTCGATTAGATAATGGCCTGTAGGTCGTACAACTACCACTAAAGCCAGAATTCCCGCACACACTCGCCTTTGGTTATTGTCGCATCTCTGCTATCCAGTATCCAATTTTTAAGTATAGAAAAAAAACCTACTTAAAAAAGGCAAGCTAAAACCAGAACACGATAGGGTCTTCGAAGAATACCTCCATTTAGACCACATGGAGGAAGTCAGCCCTGGCGAAAACATTATAAAATTTAAACACTAATCGCGACTTAAATTAAAAAGAGTTACCTTCGGCGTAAACTGTGCCTCATTCGTACACTCCACGAACTGCCAGTAGACACAAAGTTAGATTTTCCTCCGGCAACAGAAGTGTTGAAAACACAAACTTATGTAGACCATATTCTGTCTGGAAGACACAGTCTTCCATAGGCATACGAGTCACTAGCACAAGTGATACAAACTCTCATACAGCAGGGTTTCCGTTAAAAAATAACGGTGAACCACCCTAATATTTAAGGGACATACCTAAAGAAAATCTATTAGACATATATTTCCTTAAATTCGAAAAGGAAAGCACAACAAAAACTTTAGGGATTCAATGAAATGCGATATCTAACCAGTTTTCATACACTACTGGGTCAATATCCGCACTATCCGCTATAACAAAGAGACAGATTTTATTCTCGGTGGCAAAACTTTTCGACCCCGCAGAATAGCTTTCGCCAATTATGATACGAAAATAGCGAAAATTCTAATACAAGAATTGTAGCTAGACGGAACTGGCTGGGACGTACTAGTGAAAACACTTCGCCTAGAAAAATGGTGACAGTCCGCGGGTAATCTAAATGATATTTCACAGATACAAATTCCACGATGAATAAATTATGCCCCAGGGCACAAAGTCGGACTACATGGCTTTTGTGACGCCTCTGAAAAGGCATATTGTGCCACAATCTATATGCTCACACAATCCGACACAGCGATCACCTGTCACCTACTAGTAGCCAAGGCAAAGGTGGCTCCGTTAAAAACAATAAGTCTGTCATGACTGGAACAATGTGGATGTGTATTAGCCTGGTTAGAAAAACCTCCACACGCATGGAAGACGTACATTTCCAATCGAGCGTCTAAAAACCTTGGCGACACGTAGCCAGTGCTGACAATCCTGCCGATCTAGGTACAAGATGGTGCAAGCCTCTGCACCTTGCCACCACCACTCTTTGGTGGAATGGTCTTCGATGTTTAACAGAATCTCCCGATTCTTGGCCACGATCGCCCATGCGTAATATAATTGCCCCAGAAAGTCAAAAAATCGACTCTTTTCACACAAGATTGAATGATACCGGTATTCTTGAGCGATTTTCATCATACCCCAGAGCCCTCAGGATAATCGCTTTTATGTTCAATTTCATAAAGCGGCTCAAAATTAAAGTGAAGGGAGAACCCACGTTGTACTCCCAAGGTGATACATTGACGCACCTAGACCTTGACAAGGTAGAAGTCGTTATTATCACTTATACTCAATCGCGCCATTTCAGCTGCGAGATGTCACTACTAAGAGAATCGAAGCCGATTGACAAAAAGAGCCCACTCTTGGCACAAAATCCATTTCTGGATACGAAAGGTTTGCTTCGTGCTAATGGTCGGCTTGCCAACTCAAGCTTGACATGTAACGAACGCCATCCTCGATTAATAACAGAGAAGTCTCGACTTACTACATTACTCTTCCAGTATATATGCATACTAATGCTGCACGCTCAGCATCGCCTAATGCAACATATAATCCGCCAAGAGTTCTATATTCCCCGACTTAAGCCTCAAATAGAAAAGTGTTTTTCCATGTGCTTGATTTGCACTATGCATGAACACAAGATGAGGACGCAGATTATGGCAACACTTCCACCGCAACTCTGCAACTTTGCTCTGCCTTTCACTATTACAAGTGTCAATTTTGTTGGGCCTTTATCAATAAAAGCGTCCATGCTAAGGTCTCTCACACCAATGAAAGCCTATGTGGCTGTCTTTGTCTGTTTTACGACAAAAGCAGTGCATCTCGAGTGCTTAATGTATAATACAAAATAATTAATGGTGCTCTGCGTATAAATTGCAGAGAATCTGGTTACTGTATAAGGTGATACGGTTTTTTGCGCTTAAGCCTTTCTTTCCATTCACTTCGAGTGACAAGAGCCCTGGCTTCAGTGTTCACATGGTCAGAAAGTCTTTCCATATGAGACTTTGCACATTTTTTAATTGATGCAGCAACTGAGTCAATTCCGAGATCGCGTTCAGATCGTGACTGCGAACATACCAAGGCGCATTGACGGCGCATCTTAAAACTTTGTTTTGAAATCGCTGGATTTGTGCAACAATGCTAGGGCTTGAGCAGCCCCAAAGTTGTATCCCATAAGTCCAAACTGGTCTGAACACCTGCTTGTAGACTAGAATTTTGTTATATGTGGATAATGCAGAGTTTCTACCCAATAGCCAATACAAGTTTCTGAATTTTATTTCTAATTCTTCTTTTTTCTTTTTGACATGTGCACTCCATCTAAGTTTTGTGTCCAGGGTCATGCGTAGGTATTTCGCGGTATTATGATATGGTATTTGCACACCGTTTAAGTACAGAGGCATATATCTAGTATTGTTGTATGTGAAATCAATGTGTACTGATTCAGTCTCGTTTAATTTTATTCGCCATTTAGCTGTACATTCAAATATTTTGTTTAAATGTTCCTGCAATCTTGCAATTGATGCAGTTTGTGTTTTGCCGACAGACAGAACCGCAGTATCATCTGCAAATGTTGCTGTAATACAATTGTCATCATGTGGTAGATCGCACGTAAAGAGTAGGTAAAGGATGGGTCCTAACACACTACCCTGAGGAACACCAGATTTTATTTCCTTTAAATCAGAGTACTCCATGTTTAATTCGAAAAAAGCGGTCCGAAAGGTTTGATTTTAAAATATTGTAATATTTTTTGGTAAAACATTTTAATTTTTTTTGGGCCATGGGAAACATCAAATTTTTTTTTGAAAGCATTTTTTAAAGACTCGAGTTTTTTTGTCGGTCAATTTGGGGGATTTTTTAAAACTGATGGGGGTATCAACTTCCCCTTTAAATTTGTTTTTAAAACTACAGCAACAGTTTTTTAATAGTTTTTAAGTTTTGGGGGGGGAATGGGCCGATGAAGTAATTTCATGCGGGGGTTTCCAGGTTTAATGAATAATCATTAGTTTTCCCAAAAAATAAACGTTTAAAATTTTTGGAGCCCTTTGGGAT
>NW_026089624.1:11714320-11810423 GCF_024586455.1 Bactrocera neohumeralis
CATGTCTTTCTCGCTCTTCATGCCGTGTTTGAATAGCTCGACCGGCAATCCATCGGCTACCGCCGCTTTGTTGTTCTTCAGACGGGTGATTGCTATTCGAACTTCTTCATGGTCGGGCAATGGAACATCTGCTCCATCGTCAGATTTTTGCTAAATTAATTTTGTTAATATGCTTGCACATATTTCAATTAGTAATATAAAAACTACTTACCTCTGATGCTTTATACACAAAGGAGGCGATAGACTTCAAGCGACATCTGTCATACAATAGCAAAAATCGACAATTTTTGAGCAGTGTTACCTACTCAAATTTGGTAAATTCAGCTAAATTCACAAAATTTTTGTGCATTACTAACTTGCATTAAAATTGATCAAGTTTATGCAAATTAAGCCCGTTAATGCAAATTAGGGCTGTCATCTGTCAAAGCTGTTATTCTGTTCCGTCCACAGATCGACAAGAGTTCAATTGAAGAAAATAAATGTAGTATACCATAGCATAATTTTCATGTATATATTCCATCAAGCAATCAGATATCTCCGCCATGTGTTTCCCCGTTGTCACTTCTTAACCAGCAATTAGTTTATTTAAAAAAATATTTCTTAAAAATAACGCATATGACAAAAAAACATTTGCCGGGTCAGCTAGCATTCCAAATAACATTTGCTGCATTTGCTTTGTAGCCCATAAAGAAATAAAAATAGAGTATTTCATTTTTTAATCAATGTTTATTCAAGTGTAGGATATTTCATTCGAAGTTTTAAGAATCAGTGTTAATTTTTCACTGAGTTAATGATATTCAATTATAGCACGATTACAGTGGTATAAGCTTAAATAAATAGACAAACAAGATCAGATTATTGTTATTTTGCTTCCATTTTAAAAAGAAGAAAAAGGCATATATATTTGCACTCATAAGTTGATATGTGCATTTACAAATATTATCTAATATCATTATGTAAAATATGGTATAAAATGTCGAATAACTTTTATAAACATAATGTAATGGAAATATATACATACATTTCGTAACTTCATTAGATTTCAAGTATTTGACATTTCACGATTTAGTACATATACATATACATTTTTTAAAAATCTGTATAAGGTAAGTTTCCAATATTGGGGGTCTTAAAACTGTTATCACATGGCGACTTACAGGAACATGTGTCACTTGACTTCCAACCACGCGCTGTGTTATTATAATTTTGACCATGCAATAAAGCTATGGGATTAATTCGTTTTGTGTGGACAATAGAAGGGGTCTCAATATAATTTATATTAGTTGTCGGAAACTTAGAATGATATGGCGAAGTTGTCAACCACTCGCCATTTTCTACGAATGATGTTGACAGAATATTTTGAATTTTGTCTACATCAGACTTAACAGATAGTCGACGAAATTGTGGGTTGTAATCATTGTTTCGTGCTTGCTCGCCAACATTCTCGAACTTAGCGATCTTGTCATAAGGTAATGGTGATGGATTATAATTTATTTGTGGCACAAGCTGAGAAGTTTCTTGTTGTACTTGTCCACTGCTGTTTGGTTGACCGTAACTTCTGAATTCAACAGGATTTCGTTTCGCCAAAGGGAAGGTACTAGTTCTGGGAAGCATTGTTGATGCGAAACCTCGAGGTGACTTTAAGTTCTCGGGTTCCTTCATGGTTATCACCGGTGGTGGAGCATAACTTTCCAATGATATCTCCTTAGGTAAATATAGCTCTGTTAATAGTAAAGATAAATATAAAATTAAACTTGAGTTAGTTTTCATTATTAAAATGATTTTATACACAAAAGCATATACATGCGTAATTAGACTCGACTGAATGTTGGCTTTTTGTAAACTTTTGGCTTAAGTAGAAAATAATTTTCTTCTCTCTCTTTTCGAATTAAACCTCCGAGATCGAAATGTAGATCTTTGAAATTGAACTAATATTAAACAAGTAAGGAAGGGCTAAGTTCGGGTGTCACCGAACATTTTATACTTTCGCATGATAAAGTGATAATCGAGATTTCATTATACGTCATTTACATATTTTTCAAATACCGTATTTTTGTAAAGTTTTATTCCGCTATCATCATTGGTTCCTAATGTATATACTCGTATTATACAAAGATGGCATCAGATGGAATTCAAAATAGCGTTATATTGGAAGAAGGCGCGGTTGTGAACCGATTTCACCCATATTTCGTACATGTCATCAGGGTGTTAAGGAAATATTATATACCGAATTTCATTGAAATCGGTCTAGTAGCTCCTGAGATATGGTTCTTGGTCCATAAGTGGGCGGCGCCACGCCCATTTTCAATTTTTAAAAAAAGCCTGGGTGCAGCTTCCTTCTGCCACTTCTTCCGTAAAATTTAGTGTTTCTGACGTTTTTTGTTAGTCGGTTAACGCACTTTTAGTGATTTTCAACATAACCTTTGTATGGGAGGTGGGCGTGGTTATTATCCGATTTCTTCCATTTTTGAACTGTATATGGAAATGCCTGAAGAAAACGACACTGTAGACTTTGGTTGACATAGCTATAGTAGTTTCCGAGATATGTACAAAAAACTTAGTAGGGGGCGGGACCTCGCCCACTTTTCCAAAAAAATTGCGTCCAAACATGCCCCTTTCTAATGCGATCCTTTGTGCCAAATTTCACTTTAATATCTTTATTTATGGCTTAGTTATGACACTTTATAGGTTTTCGGTTTCCGCCATTTTGTGGGCGTGGAAGTGGGGCGATTTTGCCCATCTTCGAACTTAACCTTCTTATGGAACCAAGGAATACGTGTACCAAGTTTCATCATGATATCTCAATTTTTACTCAAGTTACAGTTTGCACGGACGGACAGACGGACGGACGGACAGACATGAGACATCCGGATTTCGACTCTACTCGTCACCCTGATCACTTTGGTATATATAACCCTATATCTGACTCTTTTAGTTTTAGGACTTACAAACAACCGTTATGTGAACAAAACTATAATACTCTCTTAGCAACATTGTTGCGAGAGTATAAAAAGTATTTTTAATTATCTTATGTTAAGTACTGAAAAAGTTAAAAGGACATATGTATATGTAGTAGTTAACCTTTCACTCTTAAGGTATTTCAAACGCGTATATATTTTTCTAGAAAACATGAAAATAAATTATAACAATTTTGTATGTCAAAAAGGCAAATTTATTTTTAGAAAATATCCAAATTTATACTGGTGTCGTTGTGAAAGTGATTAATCTTGCTATAATTATATAAACTTATGACCCCGTCTCTTTGCAAAGTAGTTCAGTTCAATACCAAGAAAAACATTCGATGCCAGAGTTGTAGCAGTATATAAAGATATGTCCTATGTTTACATATCTATATATACATATTATTATAGAAACGATCATTTCAGAACCTAATTTAGTACACGTTTGAATAGATATGTAAGTGAAGGGACAAATTTTAAACCTTCAATATAAAACATGACGTGAATAAATGTCTTAATTGAAGTAATATTTTTGAAAAAAAAGTTTTGGTAGTTAAGCTACTTGATGAATATATAAAGGATTTTTGTAGTCATGACATATTGTTATTTATTAAGGAATTACTGATTAACGATTGAGGAAACACATAATTTACCATTTTTCATTATTATTATTATTGACTAACTTGCCTTCATTTTGATTTCGTAATTGATGAGTTCTAAGTTTACTCGGAATATGGTCCACCTTTCGATTTGCTCTAAACAATGATGACGATAACGCTCTTTCTAAGGGGTCACTTTTATGAATTTTATCAATATTCACTAGATGTTGCTCATAGTTAGATATTAGTTCATGAACTGCAATTTTGATGTATTCGTTTTTTTGTTTTTTTTTCATCTTAAAATCTTGAAGTTCCGATAGTGATCGGTTCAATTGCTGTTGTTCTTCTAAGCGTTTTGTATCTATTTTCTCTTTTTTTATTAATTGAATGTTGTTGTGTTCTAAATTTTCCTGCTCATTCACATTTACACACTCTGATTTGCTATTGATTTTGTCACTCTCCACTTCCTGTCCATTATATAATTCTTGAAGCTGTCTTTCAATACCCACATCTTTTAAATCTAAGTTTATATTTCTTATTGGGCTTGGTGAACGCATAAAATTGTCAAGAAATTCTAGCGACTTGATTTTGTTACTGTCAGTGACGACTTCTTTCTCATAGCTCGTTATTTCATAAGTGTATTCATTCGGATCATCAACCTTCTCACCATCTTCTTTATTGTTATTCAAGTTTTATATTGCATCGCGTTAAAAAAGTAATAATGCTCAATAAAAAATTCTGATTTCATACCCAATATTTAAACAAAGTTCTTCAAACATAACAAAATACATCAATTCCTTTAATGTATACAAATTGAGAGAGTATCTAAAGTCTGTGCCCAAAATAAGCCCTTCTGTACTTGATTTAAACAAATAAATAAACAAATTTCGGTTATGATAAATCGTACTTCCGGCCCTATAAAAGTTTCGACAGGGACATTTCAGCATAATAAAATCAATTTTCACTCTATTCAAGGTCCCGAAGGTCCACTTAACTCCTCAATATCTCTGCAGCCAATAAAAATGCATCGTAAACAGCAGCAGATAACAACACATCGAAACATATTTATGGGCAGAAGATATAAACACAACAGAACGCCATCTGCAGGAATAAAGGGATGTCCAACTTATTCCAGTGTGAGAGCGCTTCAAAATTAGCGTTTTTTATAACATTTTCCATTATGGCCAGATTGAACAAAATAATAATTAGTGGGCATTTAAATTGAAACACCCAACATTTAGTACGAATAAAAATTACTATATAGTGGTTATATATTATATGGAGAAACTATTTAAATCTTTTTAAAGTATATTAGAACAACTGACTTTTGACCTTTCAATACCCAATAAAAGGATTTAAGCTTGTTAGCTCTCAATCATTGAATGTTTTTAATCATTTTCCATTGAAAATAATACTACGATGCTTCAAATTACAAAACGTTTCATCAAAAATTTAAATTTCACAAATTTATTTAGTTTTGATTATTTTACATTTTTTATAAGTGGTCTTGAACGATGCAACAAATCCCTCCGTTCACATATATTTTTGCTAAGATTTCAATCTGACCATCGCTCGTTCCCAATTGATAAACGTCAAAACCTACTGAACTCGATTAGCTGTCAAAGTTCAATAGGTTTTGACGTTTAGCAATTGCTATCTCACTTCCAGTGAGAGAGGAGTTGGACATCTCTTTATCTCTGCCATCTATGTTTTGCGAACATTATAAATAGTTGTAAGAAAACCAATTGTACTCTAGTCTTAATCAGGGATAAAGGGATGTCCAACTTATTCCAGTGTGAGAGCGCCTCAAAATTAGCGTTTTTTTTAATAAATAATAATTTTTGGGTATTTAAATTAAAACACCCATAATTTATTACGACTGAAAATTACTATATAGTGGTCATTTAATATTTGGAAAAACTATTTAAATATTTTTTCATAAATTTCCATTGAAAATGAATACTATGATGCATCATATGACAAAACATTTTATCAAAGACATTTCTATTTCGTGTTTTCTTTAATTGTCGTTGTTTTACATTTTATGTAGGCAACAAATCCCTCCGTTTACATATTTTTTTGTTAAGATTTTAATCTGGCCATGACACGTTTCCAATTGATAAATGTCAAAACCTCCTGAACTTTGACATCTGATCGAGTTCAGGAGGTTTTGACGTTTAGCAATTGCTCTCTCACTTCTAATGAGAGATGAGTTGGACATCTCTTTATCTCCTTAATAATATTCTATGTATTATGTCTTAATATTGCTATCAGCTAAGAAGATATATTATACTCAAAAATAAATTTAATAATAAATGGTATTAGTTTAGTCCGTTTTTAGTGTTTCCTCAGTGTTGCTAAGTGTGAGCTTTGTTAACAAAGTGTGTTTTCTTTATTTGGAGGACTGGAGTGACTTGCTGCTGTTGTTGTGGTACAATGTTTCAGGAACCCGCTGTGTCTTTGTACAAGTCCGTGAAAAGACACAGCAGGTTCCTGAGAAATTGTAACAACAACAACAGCAGTTGATTTCCAAAAAAATAATGCTTAGACAATCACAGATAGATATACAGAACCTAATGTAAATAAGACTATACAAAATTTAGGAAACGCAAAAGTATTTCAACTATAAATTTAACTAATAAAAAGTTAGAATCAGGATTCCACCAAGTTTTATACTAAATACACACTGAATGCATTGCAAAATATAAAAATATCTCTTCAGGAACAAACAAAAAGCTTTTAACTAGATTTCTCACCACCATTTAATTTAAACATTGATGCAAGTAATTTTGCTATTGGCGCAGTACTGTCTAAAAATAAACAACCTTCCTTCATTTCTAGAACATTAAACGATATTGAACGGAATTATAGTACAATTAAAAAAGAACTGTAAGCCATAGTTTGGTCACTTCAAAAGTTACAAAACTACCTATAACTACTATCAGTCCCTCATTTATTCAATATCGGAAAAGAATTCGAACACGAAATTTAAAAGTTGGAAAAAATTAAATGGAGAATATGGAGAAAAACTTGTTAATAATCCAGGGCACCAAAATATTGTAGCAGACGCCTTATCAAGGCAACAAATAAATGCAAAAACCTGTTTGTTCTCAACATTCGACAAAAAGTACACCTGGATAAGAGTTGAAAAGGGTAAAACAAACATTAAATTCATTTCAAAATAAAATTATACCTATTTATGACCCAACAAACGTAGGCGATTTGCTCCATATAATCCACTGCAAATTCAAAAATGTCTCAAGAGAAAAATTAAAAGCAGTTGCAAGACCAATTGTACCGAACGCTTTAAAAATTGACGAGGAAATATTATTTCATGTCAAAGATGGCATTATTGCTCATTTTATAATTTTTGCATTTGCAATATCACCAATCCTATTGATAGATGTTATAAACATAAACGAACAAAAGGAAATAGTAGTAAAGCTACACCGTGCTCACCGCAATTACAAAAATAACTGACAAGAAATTTCCCTTCGACATTTTTGGCCCAACGTAAAAGAAATATTTAGAACAGAAACATTAAATGTAAAATTTGTTTAGAACAAAAGTATAAAATACTCCAATTAATACAAAATACAATATATACAAATGGATATTGTTCAAATTAACAATAATATATAAATCAGCTCCATCGATAAGTACTCAAAATATTGTTATTTACAAAAACTAAATTGTCATGAGTACATGGAAGAGATATTTTCTCAAGTGCACCCCAACGGCAAACATCTTATGACAGACTTGAAATGATACATGCACTGAAGGAGTACTTATTGTACAACTGCAGTACATTGTGTAAGCATCTGTTCACGAGGTTAGGTGCTGGTGTTAAAACAATTAAGCTTGACCGGTACACATTGTGGCGCACTGGGAGTCCCTCGAAACCGCAACAACAACTTCTCTGTTGTTAGTATTGCCAATAACCGACCCTTTAGGTTTCTGGTCAAGAAGTGTGCATTGAGCGTACGATTAGTAGTCTGCGTTGCCCTGGCCGAGAGCTGGTCCGTCCGTGTTTTCCGGGACGGGTAAAGCGGAGGACAGGCCTCAGGGAACTGGGGTAGGAGACACGATGCGAAACAACAACATAACCACCGCTACGAGCAACAATAATAGTAGCAACATCATCGCAAATGGCGAAAAACCGACAAGAGCAACATCGACTTGTAAGATAGCACACCACAGGCTAAGTTAGTACAATCATGTGTAGACTTTATGAAAGAACTAGAAGACGGAATCAGGAAGCTAACAAATACCAACCATTAATAACAACATAAAGGCTCTCCTTAGTAACATAGGAATATTATATGGAAAAGTACAAAACGGGCACAATAGAATGAAAGAAAGAAGGAATTTTTGAATATGCCACCGACCATGGATATAACATCAAAGTGACCCCGTGCAGAGGGGTCAAGGAAGACCAAAGAGGGAGAATAGATAAGTCCACCATAGATGTTGCAAAGAAAACAGAAGATAGTTAGACCGAAATAAAACGAAAAATGAGGATGACATACAAGCATCCGCGACTACCTGATGCCATCAATATTGCGCGACATTCTCAGGGCAGTTAAAAAAGAAGATGCTCTCCAGAACTGATATGTAAACTGCTTGGTCTCGACGAAAAACAGGCTCAAATAAAGGAGCTAGGCAAAATTCACAAAGAACTAATCAAAAATATTTGAGCGGCGTTTGCGGGCACGGAAACAGCTGTGCTAAGCATCTCTGCTCTTTAGGCGAGATTACTGTTTGACGAGAGAAAAATTAAAATCGGCTGGATTGTGTGCCGGATCAGGAAGAGCGACCCTTAAGAAGTGTTGCAGGTGCTTGGAATACGTCCATGTAACGAAAAGTTGCAGCAAAACAGATGACAGAAGCCAGTGCTGCTTTAAATGTGAAAAAGGGGCATTTCGAAAAGACATGCGACAAGAAACCAAAAGGTGACGCACGTAAAAAATATCGTCGAAAGAGACCACCAAATTGGTAGCAAAAACTGCAGGAAAACTATGGGTCATCACACTCAATATTGATGGATATATCATTACCATACAGCAATCACTGAGATATCTAGGAGTGGTGATAGACTCGAGGTTAAATTACAAGTCGCATCTCTCCAGAGCCTGCGAAAAAGCGTCAAGGGTGACGGCGGCGCTAACGATGATAATGACTAACATTGGTGAACCAGAGTAGACGAGTCCTTTTGGCCAAAGTAAGTCAGTCCGAAAAGGCGAAATCAATAATCCGAATAAACGCAATCAAGGTTTCATGTGTCTGTCGAACTATATCACATCAGGCGGCTGGAGTCATAGTAGGCCTCATGCCACCAGACATAATGGCCATGGAAATTACGCGAGTATTTGATAAAAAAAAACACTGGTGAGTGCCTAATGAAAGAAGAGAGGAGGCAGGAAAGGCAGAGGAGCCTAACCGAATGGCAGCACCGCTGGGACGAAGCACCGTCGGGAAGATGGACGCGCAGACTTATTAGAAGCGTACAAGTATGGGTAGAATGAAAACATAGGGAAACTAATTTTTATCTTACGCAGTTTTTAACAGGGCATGGTATTATAATATCTCTATAAAATTGAACACGATGACGAAACAAATTGTTCCTTCTGCAGCAGCAGCGCATAAAACGATTTGTATATCTTCTTTTCCTGCCAAGGTATGAAAAATGGAGAATTGAAGTAGAGAATCTGGTAAAAGATCGAGTGACGCCGGAGAATATCGTGCCTTACATTGTCCAATCGAAGGTGGTCTGGGGCAGAGTGAGAGCATTGACAGCTGCAGCTTTGCAAGAGTTAATGGCTATCGATAAGGTGGCTATCGGGTTATGTGGTTATGTGATTAAGTAAACAACAACAAAATGCGGTATGACAAAATAACCAACTTCGACCATCCTAGGCTCTTGTTTACAAATTATGTGGTTGTTTGCTTATTTCCACTGTTAGAAAGTCGTTGGAATTTTACTAAATGGCAGCACAAAAAATAAATAAAACTAAGCGAATGGAATTTCCATTTAGATTTTCTTATTGGAAAATCTGCTATTAACAGCTGTTTTTTGTTTACAATCAGCAAATTAAAACCGAAATAAAAAGCATCACAAAGCATCAAAAAATAGGAGATGAGCGAATCGGCATTTGCTGACGCGCAGCATTTGTAAAAATCTCTATCGTCAGAGCAACACAGAACATTTTCTCGCCAATGAATAGATTTCGGAACATGGAGTTCATCTCCCCGTCTACTACAGATGATTAAAGTTATATCCTCTAGCAGTTCTTCTAATACTTCATCCATTGCATTGTGACACTGTTCAGGGCGCAAGATGTCTGCAAATTTTATTTACAAAATTTATCTACAAAATTATCCGAAGATGAAGATCGATTCCGAAAAATCGATTATTTTACGAGAAAACTCGATTCTCGAGTAGAATCGGAATCGAGTTTACCATCCCTACTGGCAGCCATCGCGTGCACATATAATAACCTCCGCACAAAAACCATCACAAAAAAAAAAGATTTTTTTTCCATGTATTTATGTATATGAAAACAGAAAATTTGAAACAGGCACCTCTTAATATTAATATTAAGAGCTCATCTTTTGAGTGACTTTTTTTGCACATTTTCGAAAGTTTTTAGCCTGTTTTTCAGTTGAAAAAAAGGTTGCCTCAGAATGACACACCCTAATAGACAACGTGTCATAACGCATCGTAAAATCATATATTTTTATACTAGTTTAAAGTTGGATTGCTTACTAAAATAAGTTACGCAAATATAACTCTGAACGCTTTGTATTCGGTTCGTTATAACTGATCAGCTGACTTTTGTTTACATCAATTTGCTTTTTTGTTGTGGTTAGACTTGTGTTTTAACTTTAATGTCTTTAGATTTGCTATTTTCGAGGGTTTTTGGATTAATGGAGCAGTACGAGTATAATGTTATACAGGTAATATAAAAATGTTTAAAATATACAAGTTTACTAATTAAATATGCTTTTAGACAAAAGCAGAGCGAGTGCGTTCCAACCTAACAAGAAAGTGGCTCTTGGAAGAAGAAAAATCGTTGGTTGAATTTTTGACACAAAACAGGGATTTTGAGGAATATCTATTAAATAAAATACAACTTAGAAGTAATCTATTATAATTTTAATTATAGAAGCCAACGTGTTAAATTTATTATAGACGGTTTGCAAAAGAGAACAACATTGCAATGGTCTGGGAGGTGACACGCTCGAAGGTTCGGTATATACGTATAACATATGTATGTATAACAAAGCAATATCGTGGGATGGCTCGACGGGTGCAGGGAGTATGGAAGGCGAAACTATGAAGTGTAAAGTGCTGAACACATTGAGCGCGACACGACATGGCAGCACGACAGTGAATTGTAAATGGAGTTGTGAATCCTACTACATGAACATTTGTAAGAAGGCAGCAACATAACAATGGCCGGCATGTACACAAAACAACACAGTTGTCCATTTTGTATGCACACTATTTCGTTGTTGCCATACTAATACCTTTCACTTCAATGAAATTTTAATATTTTGTTCAAAGTGAAATTTTTCATGCAGAAAGTAAGTAAATAGGTAAATTTATTTGTTTTAAATTATAAATTGTTATTACAAATGATACAACAGAGCTATTTTATGCTTTTATTTATGAAATAACGTCAGGTTTGTTAGAGCTTTGAATAATTTTACATTTTACATATGAGTGGAATCACTCCTCTCTACTGTCAACTCTACTGTCGTTGGCAAATATCAGAATATTTTGAAGTTGGCGAGAACGACAACTGTCGGCCTGCAGTCGTGTAGTCGTGCAGCTGTCTAAATAACTGTGTCCATAAGAACGTGTGTATTTTAATATTTGACAGATGTCGCTTGTAGTCTGTCGCGCTCATTTTTATTAGAATGTGTACGCTTTTTATGAAAAGGTTGAAATCTTCGGCGGTAGACTGGTTGAGTCAGCAGTGATCAACGGGAGTTTGGAGGGCAACGAGAACTCAAACTATTCAGAAGTAGACCGAACGAGTCAGCGTCTTCTGCGACTTTAAACAAAAGCGAATGTGGAAATAAGTCGATCCGTAAAGGAATCTATTCCAGATCTGCGGCATCGGATATCTTACAATTTCAGTCTGAAATTATACATCTGAAAAAACCAGAAAATTGAGCAAGAAATGAGTTTTAAGGCGAAGGAGTTGCAATTTACAGAAAGGGAATTAGTGGTTAAAGAAAAAGAAATGGAGTTAAGGAAAAAACAAGAATTATTAAATTAAAAGAAAAAGAAATGGAAATGACTCTGAAAGAATTGTAAAGTCAAGAAAAATTAAAAATGACGGAATTACAAATGGAAAAAAGATTGGCAATGGAGGAATTGAAACACGAATACAAATATGAAAGTGGAAGTTAATATAGTGGTGCAAGTGAATTTTAAATTATTTAGAATACCTGAAGTTTTTTATAAATAATTACTTTTTCTATTAATTTCTCAATTAAGAAAAAAACATTTATATTTATGTGTTAATTAAACCAATAAATATTTAAAGAACATGTTTGAGATATGATATATTTATGTTAAGTTTATGTAGGATTTTGTATAAAGTCAAGAAACCTATATTGTTGTTGTTTTATCGAATACCTAGTCCCCATTTGAATGGTAAGGATTCGCTAAGTTGCCGTAGATGTCAACTAACGGGAGGCCCAAGAAACGTGCTGTTTCGACGGGGTCCGACCTAAAGAAGAAGGGTGTCAGATGAGTGGGGAGCTCATGCGCAGACTCATTGCACGCAGGACATATATTGAATAGGTCGGGGTCTATTCTGAATAGGTATAAGTTTAACCTCCTACAGTATCCAGAATAAAGCTGCACAAGAGTCCCTCTCGTTTCTAGCGGCAACTCAAGCTCTTCATCTGCAATGGGTGCTGGTTTGACTCCGAGTACGCCATTCACTGGAAAGGAGTCAGTGAAGGTGTTGATGGCTCCACTGTGAATGGCGGTCAGTGCTTGTTGGAAGTTGTTAAGATTACATATATCTTGTGTTACTTCCTGGTGGTAAGCTATATTGAGTTGGGTAAATTTTAAAGCGTTCTTCGCTTTAAATTTGGAAATTGATTAGCACATTATGGAGAATGCAGCATAACATTATCCACTCATTACATTCTTTTTTATTTTGCTCATTTAATATTTAAATTTTAGTTCCCTCAAGCTACCGAATTTTTCTTTTAAAATGCCAAAACAGTTCTGAATTCGATATTTTGAAAAGTCCTTATTGAAATTTTCTCTTTCTTCCGTAGTGTAGTCCGTACTAGTTTGCCTGAACGGTGTTGATAAAAATTGCTTAAGTGAACAGACGCTATCTCCAGCAATCCACTGCGAGTTATATAAAAATCGTAGGAGATGTTTTGAAAGAGGGCGTCATGAACACTTGTAGGGTATCCTATTGTGACTTGTTTAATTCTCAATCTATAGTCACAAACAGCTTGCATTTTAATAGATATTGGCGTTTTCGTGAATAAATAAGTTGACTTTTTTTGGCTGGCGCTTCAGCCAACTTAAATTCGGATTCATCAATATATCGCATACAAACTTTTCATATATTTTCGCGATGCAGTAATAATTTCCATTCGTTTATTTTCATTTGGCCAAAACAGAAACTTCTCTTTTAACCTCAATATTGCTTTAAATACGCGCCTAGTTATATTTTCAATAGTGCCCCCATTGCCAGACAGTGAAGTCACCTTTTGTATAGATAATCCATCCCCTAAAGACTCAAACCTAAAGAGCACTATTTTTAAATGTAAATCTAAAGGAATTTGTGCGCCATTATAATTTGTGTTAAATACACTGTAGTCCTTTATATAATCTACGATGCGGCGAAATTCATCCGGGCGAACACTAACCATTTCTTTTAAACGGCTGTCATCAAAGTTCCTAAGTACATTATGTCGCCACTGGGATGACTTTGGTATTCCGAGATGAGCACTTCTACGAGTGTTTATTAAGTAAAATAAGCTCAATGAAAAAATTTCACGCATTTCGTCCGCATCTTCGTCGTCAAGTATCATCAGGTTTAATGCCTGATACTTACACAGCGCATTCTTCTTAAAATTTTCACTTATCCTTGGAATTTTGACTGCCAAGTACTTGTTTTTACAAATATTGTAAATTTTGTTTTTTCAATCACCTGATTAATAAGTTATTTACCACAAAAAAATTTATAATGACGTGTTCACACCAATTGTGTTTTTTTTATTCTTATTTATGACTTACAACTTTATGATACTATGTGAAACCCCTAAGTATATTTTTTTGAAGACACACAATTTTTGTACCATGAAGCCTATTTAACGACTACACTTACATCGTACGAAAGTCGTAAGAGGAACAACTATAATGCAAATCCGAATGAAGAAGAGGCTATTCTTGTCAGTAAAATAGAGGCTTTGAAATCATAATTATTACCTACAAACTACAGGACAGGATGTTAATAGAAATAAAAACAGGTTTAAATTATTTAACAAAAAAGAATAACAAACAAAAAAATATTAATATAGAACAATCGGATATCCATGTTTGTATGTACAGGAATTACAGCTTATAAATACCCTATCATTGATAACACCGGTCAAGAAAAAAAAATTTTTTTGGGGTTTCTGTTCTCATGCTTGAATTCTGATTCTAGACATTGAAAAACACTTAAATATTAATCTTTAGTTCTTTAAGTTTGCTTTGGGCTGATCTACATCGATAAGTATATTTGGGGATTAATACGAAAGAGCTCATATGAGCATAAAGATATACAAAAAATATTCACTTTTGGACAGTAATTTCTTGCTATTTTACATTTATATGTTATTGTTTATCACACATCTTGAATAAAAACGACTCTTGTATCTAAAAAAGTTTTCTAATTATCATCTATAGTGAAATTGTAGAAAAAATATAAAAATCATCGAAAAATTGCTCTTTTTACGTAAGCAAACTTTAACCGGAAACACAATTTTTTTCCTTATTTTTGTCATAGGAGAAACTAAAATTTAACATGTAGATGTTAGACCCAAAAATCGTGTTGACCGGTGTAATAAATGTAAATTATACAACTTAATTCCGATAGCATACAAGCATTGAAAATTACAAATTGAAAGAAAAGTAACAAAATGCGAAAATGAAATTTGTAGAGTATCTAAGTGTAAAAATAATGTTGGAATAAATATTTGTAAACAAAGATTGCAAGACAATTGTACGATTCCTTCACTAAATAAACAAAGCAAATTGTATGAGGAACACTCTTTGAGTTAAGCTATTCTTTTAGTAATAACATTAGGATTATTTATATGTGACCTGGTCTACGGAAAGGGGGCTTAGGTGTCAAAAAAAAGGAGAACAATTAATGAGATAACGAGAAACTGACGATTATTTTTAACAGCTTTTTCCCAGAAAACTATTTTTCGCACGTTAGCTCCCTTTTCGTAGACCAGGTCACATATACGCATCAGTAAGGGCATGCGGATGTTACCAGATTAAACAAGATGCCAAAAAACGCCAAGTTTTCAAGCAAGTATTTGAAATGAGAGTACCTTTGGAATGAGGACATTATATTTTAACAGACTGAAGAGTTAATGAACGCAGCATTCATTATCACACTCACGCATCTAAATCAATCAACACATCCAGCTGTAAACAAACAATATACTTCGAGACATATCTCTGCAGCTAATAAAATGTATTGTAAACATTTTTATCAGCAGGTGATAAGAACACATCGAAATATATTTATGGACAGAAGATAAAAACACAACAGAACAACATCCGTGTCTTGCGAACATTATAATTAAATATAGAAAACCATTTGTACTTTAGTTTTGGTATTTTCATTAGCCACGGAGGTATATTATACTCAATTAAATAAACTTAATAATAAGGAGTGTTTATTATTTAATTCTGTGCAGCCCTCTACCCTGGGATAAAATACATTACCTGTCTTCTTTCTTGGCAAAATATTTACATTTTAAAGCAACAACAAAGCTATGGAGCTGAATTGAAGAAAGATAATATGCGAATACCTCAAATAAAGACCTTCAGTGCTGGCAACATTTGTTTTGCAAATTTTGACTCACTTTTGCTATTGCGAGTGGTTCAAATGATAATCTATTTATAATATAAAAATGAATCGCAAAAAATCTAATAATAGCGGAAAACCCTAAAAACAGCCCTTTTCTTGAATCTTTGTTTGTTAGTAACGCTAAGACTCGCGAACGGCTGGACCAATCTTAATGAAATTTTCAGAGGTTGTTCGTTGTGGATCGGGGAAGGTTTCGAAATAAAAAACCTTATACTTTATGAGAAAAAGTCGGAAAATTGGAGGATTCCAAAAAGTTACTTTTTACATAATTTTTTTTTTTTGTTTTGTTTATCAATGTTTTGATTTTTAAATTATCCCCTCTATCGGCACAGCTCACCAGACGACAATGGCAGAACATTTAGCATTCAACTTAGAGGAGTGAATATCGAAGTCGACAACACGTGGATCGTACTCGTACCATATTCGCCACTGTTGTCTAATTCTCATTCAAAACTCATGTCAATGTTTAATAATGCAGTTTGGTGAAATCGATTAAATACGTTTGCAAATACGTTACCAAGGAAAGCAACATGACTGTTATTGACCTTGAGCGAGATGAGATAAGCAAGTATCAAATGGGTCGATACATGAACTGCAATAAAGCGCTTTTGTAGGATATTTACTTTTGCAATTCATGAACGTTTTTCGACTATTGTGCGTCTCGCAGTTCATTTGGAGAATGGCCAAAGAGGGTATTTTAACCCAGGAAATACATTACAGCCAATGGAAACACCGTCAGCAACAAAATTGACCTTGACGAGTGTTTTCTCAACTTGCGTCAGTGATCTGTTCGCGAGAACATTGCTCTATTCGGAAATGCCTTGATATTATACATGGAATGCCTCGTCGAAGAAATACATAGTTACGCAGAAAGCAAGGCCAACCAGTATGTAGATTGACATCCAGGTGTGTTCTCAACTAATGCCTTAAGACGAATTTACACAATCCACCCGAAAAACGACGATTGCTTCTACCTTCGGTTGCTTTTGATAAATGTACGTGGTTCAAGTTCATTTGAGTCATTGCGTACTGTGAATGGTATAGTGTGTGCAACTTTTTGAGAAGCATGACAGCAATTACAATTGCTGAAACATGATAATCAATGGAATCAAACGATGGACGATTCGATAGCTACTTCGCATGCCACTGAAGTTCACACATTTTACGACAAAAATTATATTTATAAGACATTTTACATCGTATTCGATAAGAATTAGAAGGGGAAAATTCCGGTTGATACTTCCAGTGGTTCGATATCAATTCCACCTGCCTTTTGTCAATTGATTTCAACGAAATATGAACTTATCACGAATGTTATGCCAACATTGGGCAAATTATCGTAACTACGATTGCTCGCGTGCACTCGCAATTTTAGCTGCCAAAAATACAAAGCCCTGAATTATTCAGTGGAATTTCTAAAATTTTTGGAGAGGCTTGCTATGCCGACGCATTATTTGCGTCTCAAAGTTGGATCTGTCGTTATTATGTTTCGCAATCTTCATGCGTCGATATTTGTAATGGAACCATACTAAATGTGCCGCAGCTATCATATACAACGGGCAAAATGCTTGATTCTTCGAATTCCTTTGAGTTCCAACGATTTGCCATTTCAGTTCGATCGTATCCAGTTTCCAGTGAAAATTGCATTTGCGATGACAATCAACAGGACACAAGGATAGTCGCTAGAAGTGTGTGTCATAAATCTGGAAATGCCATGTTTTTCACACAGCCAATTATACGTGGCGTGTTTACGTGTTGGAAAACTATCTTCTCTGTACATTTACGCACCGAAACAGAAACCAAAAAATGTTGTTCAACAAGCTGCGTTGCGTTGAAAAAAAATTAGAAAAATCGAAAATAAATGATTTTTAACACATCGTAAATTCAACTTTCTTTTCAATTAAAAACACATAATTTCACGCAGGACAACGCCTGCGCAACACTACTGCGCAGGGTTGCACTACAAGTCCTTTCCATTGGTTTGAGCATCTGGTATAGTTTGTTCTATTCGCTGTAGAGGAACGCTTGACGAATCGGCGATAGCTATTATTCCATCATAAAAACTTTATAAAAATACTTGTGCTGTAGAATTTGTGAAAAAGTTGCCTCTCTACATCTCCAAGCCCAACAAAACGAAACTTTCTGTCTCAAACTTCATCAAGATTCGTAATATATATCTAACATTCTTAGAAGAATAATAGAATAAAGATTATGTTGTCGGGCAATAAATCCAGTTTCATGTACGTACACGTGGGTCCTGTCTTTAGTCCTTGGGTTGTTAGTAACTAAATCTTGAACTACGTTAGGTTTACTTTATTAATTGTAAATTTTTTATCTCCGAAAATAATTAAAATGGTATCCTTTGGTGAATTGCATGTCTCAGAGATCGCTTGTTTCAGCCACCTTACTCATTAATGTTTTCAATGAATTCAGCGCTTTATTATCGCAGTACCATATTATAGACGATTTAAATTTGATGGTTATCTTCAACATTTGAAAAAAGCTAAAACGTCATACTATAAACATTTTAACTTAACTAAATGATGGATTTAACCTATATAACCGTTTTCACAAAGTTGCGGTTAGCGTACCTACAGATAGTTTGATTTTTGTGAATGCGTGGGGAAAACAGTTCACAAAACTTGCATTGTGAGCACGCAAAACTGTGTAAACGTCATGAGCCCTGTATGTACAAGCTCTTTCTGATGTTATGTTTTTGTGTAATATGCTTATATTAGTGCAAATGTGCATACAGATTTTACATTTAAAGCTGTCATTTCATGTTCTGGTTAGAAACTAACCAAGACCCCTTCTTTTGGTAAGGTGTACCAGAACTTAACTGACAGATGGTTGTTAACTAGATATAGAGGAAACCATTTTTAACCTGTTGCCGATAAAGTTCTGGTTAAACGTTTAACCAGACATTCTGCATTTGCATTTTGAGCATTTGTTTAAATCTTGCAACATTTGGCAGCAGAGTATAATACTTGTGTACCTAACTGTTTTTTGTATTACACAAAAATAATTGAGTTCAATATACGGTTTATGTGGATATAAAAGATCAGGATGGTGAGACGAGTAAAAATCCAAGTGACTGTCTGTTCATCCGTCTGTTTGTACAAGCCATGACTTAAGGGGCTATACCAGTGTGACACTTTCAAAAAAACATTTTTTTTTTTGCTTTTTTCGATAGCTTATATATTCAAAAATATCCTGTGAAATCGGCGAGGTCGTATTTTAAATAGTTTTTGAATGGCAGCGGTCTAAATAGCGACCGCTCAGAGGTGCAAACATATATAAGTGAAACTTTAAACGCGTTTTTCTCGAAACGACATTTTTCAAATTTGCTGACATTATAACTCAACGAGAAATTAACCGATCGACTTCAAATTAAAACTGGATATAGTTGAATACATTTGCTATACAATAGACTACGATCTTTTTGATTGGCTGAAAATTGTCAATTTGGCATTAAGAAAACGACAATTTTGTTCGTAAAAAAACGATTTTTTTTTTTCAAAATAGCGCCCTTTTCTTAATTTTTGATATTTTTCAAAGATCGTAGTCCATTGTATAGAAAATATATTTAAGTTTAATAAACATTTTGAATTTTTTTGTTTCAACTACTCAATCGACCGGAATCATGCCAGCAGTTGAGGCACTTTTTTTGGCACTTCCGCAGACAGCACATTACTCCGTTATTTTTCAATATTTTTGTCAATTTTTTTTTTTTAATATAGCTAAAAATATACTTTATTACGTCCATAGAACGTCGAAACATTCAATCTAGTACTTTCTTTTAAAAAAATTCACGAAAATCGCCTAATTTTTCATGCGTCACACTGGTATAGCCCCTTAAGTAAAACTTAAGATATCTCACTGAAACTTGGTACACGTTTTTCTTGGTAAAAAAATGAGGACGAATTCGTAAATGGGAGTGGTCGAAACACTGCCACGCCCACAAAACGTCACTAAATGAAAACCTATTAAGTGCTTTAAAAAAGTGGTCGTGATCCTAACAGATTTAGTGTAAATATATTTCAAGCTGAAATAACATAAATCCATCAAAAAAAATCTCATAAGAACCCATCGACCGTGTGGAAATGGATCATAACCGTGCCCATTCCCTATATAACGGTACTGTTAAAAACTACTAAAAACGTGATTAATCAATAACTAAATACACCAAGACATTAATTTTACCACCGAGATGGTTTGAGACTTATTTGTTAATAATAACATAGTATCTCAACTTAATTTTTTTTACTTTAACTGTTTTCCTTATTTAGCTAGTGTCGATTAGTTAATAAAATAATATTTGTTATTGTTTTTAAACAACGATATGTTCATTAAGCTTATTAAATATATACCCGCATAATTTTATTTTATATTTAAATTTTCCTTACCTTTTGGTAGTGAAGGACTGGGCGCCTTCCAACCTTTTGCTAAACTTGGCTTATATGCCAGCTCTCGTTGAGGATTGTGGCCGAAGTTTGGTTTGACTGATGGAAAATATTTCTGTGGTTGCTCCTAAAAAATTATTAAAAGATTGATAAATACCAAATATGACAAGATAGTTTTTAAATAATTAATAACTATTAATTATATAATAATAGGTGATATATAAAGAAACCCTTTTCTATGGAACTACTCTTAACTGAAAAGAATTAATGCCTTGAGATGCTTAAGTATGTATGGTATAGAATCACCTGCTGCAAAATGCTACTTATCCATGTGCTATAAGGCTGAATGAGTACCTTTGATATATGTAAGTGGGTAGTCGAAAGTGTTTTTTCGTATTTCTAATCGAACTTCAACTTTTTTTATATTATACTAATAAATAAATAAGCAAATATGTACCATTTTGATCGACCAATTTTTGCCATTTTTCCGCTAGAGACATTATTCCATCAGTGTAAAATTTTCATCGGCGTAAATGGAAATTTCGTGTGCTACACGATCTGATACAGCATCGTCTTCGTAAACTTCACAAATTTTATTGGTGGGTTGCGTGGCATTCAACCCTTTTTTAGCGTTTTTCTCCAATATTTTCACTCATTTTTGAGCAGCAGTAACTTTTCAACTTCCCCGAATTTAATTTTTTTTGGTTAAATGAAGCTTAAAATCTCACCTTTTCAACATTATATGGTATGACACAATGTGATTGGTAGCACAGGGGACATACGACTGCAACGACATCTATAGACCAAATACGAAGAGACTTTTTCGACTACCCAATATATCTCAACCACAAACCTTCAGATGAAGCTTAAGTGATATCCTGTACACCTATCAATTTAGATCCCTCAAAATAATAAAAATAGCTTTATATATTCCAATGGAATACTTTGAACAGTTTGATGTTGACTACATCGGGGTAATAGTCAAAAGTTTTTAAGAATAAGTAGTTATTAATAACTGCACAAGTGAACGGGAAATGTCCTGCTTTTAAAACGGACTAATTTTAAGAATCCCTGTTCAAAGTGAAATTCTTTTTAAATAGTGCTTTCGCTGAGTTCTATTCAAATTTTTGTGTAACACTGAAATACAGGCATAGAAGATTTTGTGCAGATCTTTAGCCGTTGTACATAATTTTTAGGAAAACAGTTGAATCAAATAGAAAACAGCCTTTATTAAATGTTCCTAAATAGCAGTAATAAAGAATTTATATATGCAGTGGAGTTTTCCGATTCTCCTAAATAAATTAATTTTCGATAATAAATATGTTATTTTGGAATAAACCAGGTTAATTGCTTAGTAAAATTATACATTTAATTAACCGGGAGTATTCATTTTATGAAAGACATTTAAAAAAAAAATATATACAAACATGAGAAGGTGTTATGCTGTAATCAGCTGTGAAGCCGTTCTTGTATGCCACTGCGTTGGTAGTGTTGTGGTGACTAGATTTATAATCCGTTACTGGGATTGGAGATAATGTTGGTGTTTTTGCATGCTGAGTATGTTGAACGTCGTCTATAAAAGCTGTGCTAGCTGAACCAGTCTCAAGTGCTGCTTCCCATGGCGTTTTAACTACTTTCAAACCAGGTTTAATATATTTTTCTAGCACTTGCTCTTGATGCAAATTCAATTGTACACGGTGCTTTCCGGCGTCAGAATAAGCAGGTAAAATACTCGGAGATGCTGCTGGCTTGAACTGTGACTGCTGCTGATGGTAATCTGGAAGACCGGATGGACTTTCAATGCCTGTATTTGTATCATCAACTACCCATTTCTCAGATTTCCTGCGGCGCTTAGCAAAAAGTTCAGCACCTTTTGCAATGGAAATTTGTATTTTTGCAGTATTTTGTGCGGCACGCGAATGTCAATGTGTGCAACGATATGCAATTAAGCAAGCACATTAAGCAGTAAGCGGCGTTAGGAAGCGAAGACGAGCGGTAATATGTGCGTAGATTTTTATATGTAAGATTTGTAAAATTAAAATTGAATTTATTATAGAAAGAATGAGTAAAAAATAGTGCTATATACCATATATAAATGTACTATAATTTTAACTTCAGAATTCAAATGTTTTGTAATACAAATAGTCGCAGCTAATTACACTAGTTTACTGTCATTTTGCTACTGTGATGTTAGAGCCTGGTTTTACTAATTTTGGGTTGCTATCACCGAAAATTATAGTAAAAATTTCTTAGCACGTATGATTTTTGTTTGTTGAAGTCAAGGGGTGTGGGACCAAACCACCACCATTTATTAAAATGACAAAAATAAGAAGTAGGTAAACCAATTATCAATTTATGACATCAGCATGAATAGCTAGCCTATTTTAAACCGAAGAAGGTAATTCAGGTATAAAGTAATAAGACTGTGGGCAAAAAATAGTAAGACTTAATTTAAATTTGACGCGAAAACCCATTCGTTGAAATATTTTTTCTAGGTTGGTATAAGTGTCAGCGACATCTGTGCAATTGTCACATAACGGTGCAAAAGTGAGACAAAGCCGAAAAAATCACGTAAAAGCAGGTCAAAAATCCAGGGTTATGTTGACAGTTTGTTTCGATTATTAAGGTGTGGTGCACTCCGAATTCCTTTCAACCGGCCAAACTGTCAACAAGGAATATTATTTGAGTATTATCCGTCATTTGCAATGGACTTGACATTGATTCGAGGAACTTTGGCACAAGTATATTGCAGAAAAGGGGGATTGCTTTAAGGGGGACGACATAAGATTTTGAAGAATAAATTAAGAGTTTTAATGAATAACGTCTTACTATCTGTTGCTCATAGTATTCGAATATACAAATATAATAAAAATTAATCTTTGTAATTATAAAAAACCCTGAAAAGGAAATAGCTTATTTAGCGACTAGAAAAAAGAAACCTTTCTCTGTATGCGTTTTGTATTATAATTCATTTTAAAGATTATTTAGCGCTATTCCGTGGTAACTAAGAATATAAGAACTTCTACTATAATTTGAAATAGTTATTACTAAGGGGTTACTCTATATGGCGTTGCGCAAGTGAAAACGTTCACTTTCGCGAAAATGCAACTTAGTAAGACAAAGGCAGCACTCTGCATTACTTAAGCGAGTGTAAAATTTGTGCGTTTAGCGCATTTTTAATTCATCGTCAAACTGGTAAATGCGACAAACAAACCATGTTATTTCGTAGCGTTTATTTGTAGTATAAATTTACCAAAATAATTTCATTTTTAGGAAAAGTTGAAAACTTATAGTTAATTTGAATATTTATGAATAAATGAAATAAAATGGGGAAAAGAAAATATTAATTATCAGTTGAAAAGTTCGACACAACAAAGATTGATTTAGAAAAAAAATTCAAACTAAAATTTGCAACATTAGAACTATAAAAGCAAAGTTATTAGTTTTTTTATGTCAAATTTATAATCATATTTACATTTAATCTTATTAATCCATGTTTACTCCTTTTATATTTAAAACTTTCACAACTAATTTAAAACACTACGCAATCTGAACGTCTATTTCTTTTTACACTTCTTCAGTATTGATTTTCCTTCAATTTTCCCTCGTTTCGTGAAGTAATACCAAGAGTATTAGAAATGTGTAAACGCAAATATCGCACAACACTTTTAAAACGCGAATGTGTTACATAGTACCATTGCCCTTCGCACCGCAATTCATTTTCGCATCGCATTGTTATTCGTAACGCCTCACAGGATAACCCCTCAGCTGCATTGATACTTTCAAATATTCATATACGTATATATAAATATACAATTACCTTTGCCTTTTTGAGTGTGTAACGCCGTCACGAGTTCCGCACATTTATTAGGAGACAAAAGACCAGTTTCAATATTAAATGAGTCGCTCACTGACGTTATGTCACGAACCTTTCCAAAAGGATTCATTAAAAATCGAAGAGGCACTTGATTTAGTGGTGAGTTTAGAGTTGGTGATTGTGTTGTATTGTTAAGAGACGCATTATTTTCTTTGAATTCCTCCTGATAACTTTGTTCCTTGGCAGATGAATCTATATTTTCAGCATTGAAATTGTTAGCGGAATTCCTTTTTTTCTAGTTACCATTTTACATTATTTTTAAACTCCTTTAATACTCAAACGAGTATACCTTAACCCACTATTTAAATTATATATAACAGTACAAGATAATATAGTAATCACTACTCTTACTACTCAGTTGTTCTTTAATATACTCTCAACATTTTGCACAGAGTATAATAGTTTTGCTCACTTATCGGTGCGTTGTAATACCTAAAACTACATACATACATATATTAAAATTTCCAAATGTTTGTCTGTCCATTCGTCCATATGCTCATGAATATTATAACATGAATAAAATTGTGATATCTTGAAATTGGTACATGTGTTCACATGATCCTCTGAGGAGGTCGGTACTTCAAACGAGGACTAGGAAGATAGAGAACTGCTATCTTTATCGACTGTCCAGTGAGAATTTCATGACATTTAATCGACAATTTAATTGACAATTAATGAAACAATTTTATGGCGATGATTGCCTACCCAGTAGCAGAGTGCACGAGTGGTTTCAAAGTTTTTAAAGTGGTCGTGAGGACATAAATGACGAACAACATGTGGGCCTATCAAAATCCGTGATCACCGGAAATTCCATCGAAACTGTGCGTGAATGCATCAAAAATCAGCCAAAACTACCATTGAAATTCATGGAAATGGAATTAAACATCTCCAAAATATCGATTTATCGCATTTTGACCGAACATTTGGGCTTATGAAAGGTGTGTACACGGTTTTTGATTATTTGACCAAAAATCACATTTCAACCCCTAATCACTCCCCGTATTCACCTGATATGGCACCGTGCGACTTCTTCCTTTTCGGGAAAATGCATTTGTTCATGAAAGGAAAGCGTTATGCAGACGTAGAGGCCACTCAAAAGGCCTACTGGCAGCCATACCGGCCAACGAGCTTAAACACTCGTTCGACATGCTTTTGGACCGTGCAAAAAGCTGTATTGAAGCAGAAGGAGACTATTTTGAATAAAATAAATTGATTTTGCCGAGAAAACTATTTGTTCTGTTTTTTTTTTTTTAAGTCCTGTTTACTTTCTAACGCACCTTGTATAAATTTCACAAACAAAAACAACCTATTCGAAACAATAAGGCCATTCATTAACACAGACGTAGTAAACGCAATACACTGCGATCTACCAACGCTAGCCAGTATACAACATGATTTAGAGCTAAATTTCCCGGCAACCAAACTCCACCACCGCAAACATATCGTGGTCGACATTGCAGATAAAAACAAACAAATAGAAATTGTCACCACCGAACATAACCGCGAGTACAGAGCCGCCCAGGAAAATACTAAACAAATCCTTCGCGATTATTACTTTCCAAAAATTATGAAGTTGGCCAAAGAAATAGACATAAATTGCAAGGTATGCATTAAAGCAAAGTACGATAGGCACCCCAAAAACAAATGGTTGGGGGACACCAATGTCATCATACGCTGGAGAAATACTCCATATTGATATCTTTTCAACCGACAAAAAAATCTTTCTTACTTCCATTGACAAATTTTCAAAATTCGCCATGGTACAGCCACTGGCGTCTCGCGTAATAATGCATGTAAAACTGCCAATTGTTCAACTGCCATAGACCAAGACAATTTACTGTGATAACGAAGTTTTTTTAATTCAGAAACTATGAAGGCTTTGTTGACGGGTACGACGTCGACATTGTGAACGCACCACCGCTACACAGTTGCTCAAATGGCCAAGTGAGATAACCAAGATCTCAATTTTATAAATATATAACTCACACATTGAACGACATATTCGCCCAAAAAACGAAAATCGTTATATGTAGTATATAAAATTTGGATAATTCGTATATATTCGAAAATTGTATTTTAGGTTTCTGGGGTCTAAGGTATGTGTTTAAATGACTTAAGCATCTCCCCGCATGTATATCCCACTCTACCTAAGAAAAACTGGCGCACCCTAGCAAGACAGCTTAATACACCACATCCGACGGCACCATACATTTACATCACCACAAAAACACAACTCACCACACCTGTACCCACTCAACAAAAAGGATGGACATGGGGATGGGAAATTTAATGCGTTCTAAACAATCCGTCTGCACAACATTCGCTGAGACACTGCGCCGCGTCAACACCTCTACTCTACCGCAATTATAATTTTTCGACCTCCTTTGGTAAAACCGCGATCGTCGGCTCCAGCAAGTCGAAATAGGATTCTCGCCGCCCCGTATATCGACGCTTTTTTTAATAAAGTTAAATTTTATATCATTTATAATTTTAAAAATTATAATTCCTTTAAGCTTTTCTTCTTCCTTTAAGCATATTGTGAAAATACAAACAGAATTTGTTTTTGTTAACATAAATTTCGTAAACTTTTAAACATGGTCCTTCGAGCCTTAACGAAAGGCACCTTCGGGTTTTCACAGACAAATTAAAAGCAATAAATTAACATAATAACAATAATATAAAAATTTTGGAAAAAAAAAAACAAACGGAGTGCGGTAAAAAAGAAATATAAACCTTAAAGTGCCGTGGAGAAAACAAAGGAGCAATGAGGTGACAGAAACAAAGTGTCATTACAAAATAAAATAAAAAAAGTGCAGTGGCGAACAAAAAAACTATATAAAACAAACAAAAGAACCAAAATAAAGTGCGGGAACATAATGCAGTGACACACAAAAACAAAAAAAAACAACCAAATAAAAGTGTGAAAACAAAACAGTGCAGTGAACAAGCAGCAGTATTATTTATTAAAAACAAAAAAAAAAAAAAAAAACAGAAACAAAAGAAAGTGCTGTGACCCAAAAGAACAGGCAACACCATAAATAATAATTAATTTTTAATTCTCAATGCAACCATGCGTTTTGACATTTTGTTTATCCTTTATTCTTTTCTATTGTACGTAGTTTTGATATGTCAATAAATCTTCCCTTTTCTACATCAACTGTCAAGCAAGTAGCACGTGCCGATATACGCATTACTACATTGGTGACCCCAGACAAGAAAATTATTTTAAAAAAAAAAAAAAAACGTTTAAATTGCGAAGATGAGTAAAACGAGATCATCGGCGGATACTAATAGCGACGTGGAGCAGCTTCCACCGCAAAATACTCCACCACGAATTCCACTGCCGGCGATGTCTGAGGATAGCATTGAGGCTTACTTTTACTCGCTGGAGTTTTGGTTTGAAGCCTCACGTGTTTACTCTGATACAGCCAAATTCAACATAGTACTTGCAAGCGTACCTCCGGCAAAATTACTACAGATGCGTACTCTTATTGATGATACACCAGCAACGGACAAATTTAGCTACATTCGTCGTAAAATCATCGAAAATTTCGCCGAGAGTCAACAACGCCGTCTTCAACGTGTTTTGAAAGAGCTTCCACTGGGTGACCGAAGGCCGAGCGATTTGTACAATGAAATGCGACGAACAGCAGGTACCACGCTCAGCGAGAGCATACTACATGATCTCTGGGTCAGCCGCTTGCCACCGTACGCACAAGCAGCTATCATCGCCACTAGCGTTCCAATTAGTGACAAAATTAAAATCGCTGATTCTATCACAGAATGTTTATCATTGAAGGACGGTGGACAAATTTTTGAGGTTAGATCCGAATCGCAACCGCAGGGTGAGTTAAGTGATATACGAAACGAAATTGCTGCTCTTTCGAAAACCGTAGGACAGTTGATGCGGAACGTTAAATCCACCGGACGGCAGCGCAGTAGATCTACGTCACGTGGGAGACCGGTAATTCAACATACGAACAGTTTTTGTTGGTATCATGCAAAATTTGGTGCAAATGCCACTAAATGTCGCCAACCGTGCTCGTTTACTCCAGTATCCAGTTCAAGTCAATAGGTCAGCTCGGCTAATACCATATCAGAGCCCGGCAAACACTCTGATAATCCAACAGGTCGTCGCCTTTGCATTTACGACACTTCAGCGAAAATTAGTTTTTTAATAGATTCAGGAGCGGACATATCCGTCATACCAAGGTCGACGAAATTAGCCAGAGCACGTCCATCATCTTTGTCATTGTTTGCCGCAAATGGCTCTCCCGTACAAACATACGGTGAAGTCATACTTAAGTTAAATTTAAACCTACGCCGTGAATTTCTATGGAAATTTATAATCGCCGACGTCTCGCAGGGTATACTTGGTGCGGATTTCTTAAGCCACCATGGCTTGATTGTCGATTTACAAGGTCAACGTCTCGTAGACCGAAACACCCTGGTCAAAACGTCATGTTTAGTAACACAACATAGACATCTAACGAATATATCAACTATAAATTTTACGCAAAATTTTTCGGATATTTTAAAGGAATTTTCTGACATCACATGCCCGTCACGACTTGGCATACGTACAAACACGTCAGTAGTTCATCATATTTCAACTACTGGCCCACCAGTATGCGCACGACCACGACGCTTATCACTGGAGAAACTCGCAGCTGCACGTGCAGAATTTGAACTCCTGATCAAGCTCGGTATTTGTCGTCCTTCGAATAGCAGCTGGGCCAGTCCTTTGCACTTAGTTCGCAAAGCTGACGGATCTTGGAGACCCTGTGGTGATTATAGGGGTTTGAATGCTAACACGATTCCTGACCGTTATCCGATACCATTCCTCCAAGATTTTTCAACAATCCTAGCAAATAAAATTATATTTTCCAAACTAGATTTGCAGAAAGCGTTTCATCAGGTGCCGATTCACCCCGATGATATCTGTAAAACCGCCATTACGACGCCGTTTGGACTTTTTGAATTTACTCATATGACGTTCGGATTAAGGAACGCTGCACAGACGTTCCAGCGTTTAATTAACGAAGTACTTCGAGGCTTGGATTTTACATTTGCGTATTTAGATGATGTTTGCATCGCATCAAAATCGATTGATGAACACAAACAACATCTTCATATTGTATTTAACCGTTTTCGAGATTACAATTTAACGATCAATGTTGCCAAATCGCAATTCGGAGTATCTCAACTCGATTTTTTAGGTCATTCAATTACGAAAGACGGGATTCGCCCATTGCCAAGCCGCGTCGAAGCGCTAACAAACATGAGACCGCCCAAGATTGCAAAAGAGCTTAAACGTTTTTGGCAATGCTCAACTTTTATCGGAGATTTCTTCCAAACGCCTTAGAGTTACAAGGCCCTCTATTCGCCATGATTCCTGGAAATAAGAAAAACGACAGCAGCGTCTTGAATTGGAATGAAGATACTAAACGCCATTTTGAAGCTGCGAAAGCGCAACTAGCAAACTGTGTTATGTTAGCTCATCCACTACCTGATGCAGAACTTTCATTGTGGGTAGATGCATCCGATTTTTCAGCTGGAGCAGTTTTAAATCAAATGGTAGATGACAAACTTCAACCATTAGGATTTTTCTCAAGAAAGTTTTCATCAGCTGAAATGCGATACAGTACGTATGACCGTGAGTTGACCGCGCTATACAGCGCCGTTCGTCATTTTCGTTACATGTTAGAAGGTCGTAACTGCCACATTTATACCGACCATAAGCCACTTATATTCGCATTCCGACAACAACTGCATAAGGCTTCAGATCGTCAAGTTAGGCAATTGGATTTCATATCGCAAATTACTACTGACATCCGACATGTTCAAGGTAAAAGAAATGTAACCGCTGATCTATTATCTCGAATTCAATCACTTACGACCGCCATTATTGACTACGACGCCGTCGCCGCAGACCAAGAGAACGACGAAGAGCTTCTAGCACACCTAAACGGCAGCATTCGACACTCACTAAAATTAAAATCTTTTATATTACCTCCAAGTACTAAAAAGATTTTTTGTGATATATCCACAGGACGAATTCGACCTTTTGTAACATCAAAATTTCGACAAACTTTTCTCCGGGCTACACACAATCTGTCGCACCCCGGCACGCGCACTACTGTCAAGATGATGGTCGACAGATTCGTTTGGCCAGGCATTGCGAAAGATAGTAGATCCTTTGCTAGATGTTGCATACAGTGCCAACGGTCTAAAGTCATCCGACACAACAAAAGCTTATTCCAACGCAGAATAAATCCCAGTAGCCGATTCGGACATTTGCATATTGACATTGTCGGTCCGTTTCCAATATCGGATGGCAACCGGTATTGCTTAACCATAATCGATCGATTTACACGATGGCCAGATGCCATTCCGATTCCCAACATGACAGCTCCAGTTGTAGCAAAGGCCTTGCTAACCGGCTGGATTTCCCGTTTTGGCGTACCCATCGACATAACGTCGGATCTCGGTCGTCAATTCGAAAGCGCCATATTTAAACAACTGCTAAACTATTTGGGAGTGACCCATTTAAAAACAACGCCGTATCATCCACAATGCAATGGACTAATAGAACGATGGCATCGCACATTAAAGTCTGCCATTTTATGTCATAAAGTGGATCAGTGGACGACCTATTTACCTCTGATACTACTTGGACTGCGTTCAACATATAAAGACGACATCGGGTCCACTCCTTCTGAATTGGTATATGGAACATCATTGCGATTACCTTCAGACCTTTTCATCGAACAACCCAGTAACCAGAGCCAAACAGAAATCTTAGTGGAGCTTCGTCGTATCATGCGAGACCTGCGTCCTGTTAGTACAGCCTGGCACACCAACCAAAAAGTTTTCGTTCATGGCGATCTCAAGTCTTGTGATCATGTCTTCATCCGCGATGATTCAGTCAGACCGTCATTATCAGCACCTTATACGGGACCCTACAAAGTTTTGAGCCGCTCACCTAAGTATTTCGAAGTGGAAATAAAGGAGAATAGAGTTAAAGTTTCCATCGATCGTCTAAAGCCAGGTTTCATCACACCACCTACGACTCTCTAGGAGGAGGGTACTGTGGCAACACCATAAATAATAATTAATTTTTAATTCTCAATGCAACCATGCGTTTTGTTTTGTTTATCCTTTATTCTTTTCTATTGTACGTAGTTTTGATATGTCAATAAATCTTCCCTTTTCTACATCAACTGTCAAGCAAGTAGCACGTGCCGATATACGCATTACTACATATACATATATGTATATAAAACAATATACATATAAAAAATAAAGAAACAAACAAAGTGCAGAACAGTGCAGTGTTTATATGTAAATAAACAAATAGAGATTCAAAGTGTAAACACATAGACGGCGACAGACTGCAAACTACATCTGTCAAATATTAAAATACACACGTTCTTAAGGGCAGTGTTATTTTGACAGCTGCATGACTACTCGACTGCAGGCCGACAGTTGTCGTTCTCGCTAACTTCAATATCCTCCTATTTTTGCCAACGACAGCAGGACGACAGTAGAGTTGACAGTAGAATGGAAGATAGAAAGAGGAGGTAGAGTGGTGATGCCACTAATATGTAAAATGTAAAATTATTCACAGCTCTAACAAACTTGACGTTATTTTATAAATAAAAGCATAAAATAGCTATATTATAGCTCTATTATATCATTTGTAATAACAATTGATAATTTAAAGCAAATATATTGACCTATTTACTTATTTTTTGCATAAAAAATTTCACTTTGAACAAAATATTAAAATTTCATTGAAGTGAAAGGAATTAGTATGGCCACAACGAAATTGTGTACATACAAAATGGACAACTGCGTTGTTTTGTGTACATGCCGGCCATTGTGTTGTTGTTGCTTCTCAAAATGTACATGTAGTAAGATGAACAACGACGTTTTCAGTTCACTGTCGTGCTGCTGCAGTCTGTCGCAGTCATTGTGTTTACACTTTAACGGTGGATAAAAGAGAAGACGAAGTGACAAAAACAAAAACAAATTACATAGAAAAACAAAATATATAAAACAATGAAACAAACAAAACGAAACAAATGGACGTGAAACCTCCAAACTAAAAATATATATAAACAATAAACATACAAATGAGCGCGAAATATACATAATTACAAAACATAAATCGCGCGCGAAAGGTAAAAGCTCCTCTATAACAAAACATAAGTACACAAAAACGGATCAAACGGGCGCGAACAATTAAAACAACAACAAACTATACATACAAACAACAATACGCACGAGAAGCCAGACAGCTGGAAGAGTAGAAGAAGAGGAATACAGGAATTGGCGATAAAACTCGCACACACATTTTGCACATATTATCCCCCCAAAAAACCCTTGCGGAAAGATAAAGTGAGTTGTATCGTTTCCATTTATTATTGATGCATATTATGCACGTTTGTATGTATGCCTAAAGTTACAGTTTTATATATGTAATCATAAATAAAACCTGTAATAAAAAATCCGTTTGGTCAATATATCAAAACTGGTACCAAACAGTAAGAATTTACGTTTCGATTTCCAGAAAAACTCAAAATACCGATTTAAAATAAATATACATACAACTCCATATATATGTATAGGTATATAAAAGTGATTGCCTTATATGCTTAGCTTTGCGTTTCCAAACACAACAGTTTGAAAATCAGAATAACGATTTCAAGTATTTACTTACAAATTTGTCCGGCAATACCTCTTATAATTAACACAACCAATAAGACGGATTGCATAAGCAAGAGCACAAACATATAAAACAAAACATAAGAAAAAAAAACTCAAACATCCATACATACATACATATAGGCATAACAAATTACCTCGTTATACATATACTCTATATATAAATGTAATATCCGATGCGCCTATAAACATATGTATAACAAAAATCACAAATATTGATTTATTATCAATAAAATATAATACATACATATATGTAAATCTTCTTACCTTTCTATACGAAATTTTAATATTCAAACATATATCTGCACTATTTACATTCCGTTTTAAATCTCGCTCTCACTTTTTCAAAAAAAATATAATAACATTTATATACAAATATACGGCAAAGAATCTGCCTTGACACTAAACAAAATCTCACATTTTGCATATTAACACACATTATTACAAACTCATATTCAAAGTCCATATTGGCATCTATTCTGCAATAACAATTGTTCTTTAGCAAACAAGAACAAGCAGGATTGCTTACAAAAGCAAATCGATCTCTTTTACGAGCTCTCATTTGCTTAAGAATATAAGCATAATCAGAAAGACATACTAACAATTCGTGCATACTTATGTTAAAACAGCATTGATCTCTTCAACGAGCTCTCACTTGCGCAAAACATAAGCACATACAAGTCCAAGTATTAGGGTGTACCTAAATACAAATCATACGGACATCAAATATTTTAATTAATAAAAAGCGCGGTTTTTAATACCAATTAACAATTCAAATATATTTTCGAACTAAAATATAAATAAATAACATTATTTTGCAAAAATGGTTAACAACAACAATAATCAAAATACACCTGGAGGAGCTACCCGCTCAAAACAGGTTGTTAAGTTTATTTCACAAAGTGACAGTTTAACAAGTTACTGCACTAGATTTTCCTCTTCACCGATTCAAGACTACTCTGAATCGGTATTAGAAATCAAAAAGGAAAATCTCGATAATTTTTGGATTCGCCTCCAAGCGGCTCATGATGACATAGTAGATTCTGACGATTCAGATCTACCCAAAAATTTTAAATCATCGGCTTACGCTATTTTTGAAAACTGCTTAGACCAATATGAAGATACAAAAGCTATGATCTACGATCAACTAAAGCTCATTAAAACAATTGCACCTACTCTCCACAGTAGAGTAGAGCTGCCACAAATAGACAGTCAAAAGACAAGTTCAGGCATCCACCTCAAGGTGCCCGCATGTGACACAGAAATATTTTATGGAGGTTATGAAGAATGGCCTTCCTTCCGGGACATGTTTACAGCCGTTTACATCAATCATCCACAACTATCAAAAGCACAAAAATTGTATCACCTTCGATACAAGACAAAAGGTCAAGCAGGAGAAATAGTCAAGCAGTTCGCATTAAATGACAATTTCAATTTGGTTTGGGAAGCTCTAAAAGCTAGATACGAAAATGAAAGAATTCTGGTCGATAAGCAAGTAACGACATTAATGAACTTGCCAAAAGTTAAGAAAGGAACAAGTGTACAATTCACCAAACTAGAATCCACTGTTTCAAATTGCTTGTCGATTCTATCGACACTAAATATTCCCACAGACAGCTGGGATCCAATCCTGGTAAACATTTGCACCGCCGCATTACCAGAAAAGTCGTTACTTCTATGGGAGCAATCGCTCTCATCACGAAAAAAGTGCCCAACGTGGCAACAAATGAAAGATTTTCTCACCACCCAATATGAAATTGCGGAAAGGTTAGAAGAAAAAATAATCAAAAGTAAGAACACTAAATACGACCAAAATGGAAGCTTAAATAGACCCCAAGCTAGAAGCAATAAACACTTAAACAAAAGCTTTTACAACACGCAAACGTTCACATCAGAACAAAGAAAACAAACGGCATGCGAACTATGTAAAAGAGGGCATAAACTTAAATCTTGCGGGAGGTATAAAAGCTTAAAAGTTAACGAACGAAATAATTTTGTCAGGTCAAAAACACTTTGCACAAATTGTCTGTCACATGCGCATACATATACAAATTGCAAAAGCAAATTCAATTGTTTATATTGTCAAAACCGACATCATTCAATGCTTCATTACAGCACATATCCAATCTCACTCCAAAGAAGCGGTTTTACAAAAAGAACCACGGGCTTAGTTGCAAAAGCAAATCCCGAAGTCCACAATTTTAAAAATTGCCAAGAGACACACCGTTGCTCAAAGGCACAAAAAGTTCAAACGCTGCACAGCAAAACACAAAGTGGACTAGTTACAGAACTAGTTCCCACCATGCCAACTAAAGTTGAGTATAATACAAACAGATACCTTAATTTACAATTAAGGAAATTTCGAATGTTAAGGAAACTGCCCCCTATAACAAACAAAACTCCAGAAGATCAGTATTGTGAAGACTTCTCTAAAGCCACAACTACTCGATCAAATAATGGCCAGTACATCGTACGACAACCAATAGAGCCACAATTTTCCAATACCCCACATAAAGGTAGAAAAAGCAAGGTTCCTAACCTTTCGACCCCGCAGGATGGCTTTCGCCAATAATGATACAAAAATCCTGCTTAAAAATTTCAAACTATGTGGCGCGGTACTAAACGTCAAATTAATACAAACGTACTTAAACAGAAAATATAACAAAAATGGTTCCAAAAGTAAAAAAAAAAAAAAAAATGCTCTTCATACAATATTGCCCCACAGAGGCTTAAATTTTCAAATAAATGCAATCTCAAAAACGTTAAGGGATCACTATGTTCCCTATTCGATACATTGACGCACCTGCTCTTAAGCTAAGGTCGCTCTTATCACAACTATCCAACCGCTTCTCATATGGGTGGGTTATGGGAATCAGCGGTATAAAGCTTCAAACTAACTATGAAAAATTGTGTACTGTATTAACAAGAATCGAAGCCGAATTCAATTCACGGCCATTCACTGTTCGCTCGCAAGATCCCTTTCATATAACAGTCCTAACCCCAGGGTATGTTCTCAAAGGCACACCCATTCAGACCATACCTGAGCCAGGCATGGAGTTTGTGGTCCTTAATAAGCCGATCAACAAAAAAAAAAAAATATTGCAACAATCGACTAAAATACAGAAAAGGCAAATAATAAATAAACCGCACAATAAACCGATAAAAGAAAAAAACCACAAATAATAAGCCGTCATTAAAGAAATTGTCGATAACCGCCAATAAAAATACATATGTATATGTATATAAACGAGTTTAAAAACAATACAAGTCGTCAAGTCATAAAATATGAAGGGAATTTCAATATAACCCGTTCATACATATTGAAGTTACTTATTTCACATCATATACGTAATACTAGGCAAAAAAATTGCCTAGGGGGCCCAGTATGTTTAAATGACTTAAGCATCTCCCCGCATGTATATCCCACTCTACCTGCGAAAAACTGGCGCACCCTAGCAAGACAGCTTAATACACCACATCCGATGGCACCATACATTTACATCACCCCACCAACACAACTCACCACACCTCTACCCACTCAACAAAACGGATGGACATCGGGATGAGAAATTCAATGCGTTCTAAACAATCCGTCTGCACAACATTCGCTGAGACACTGCGCCGCGTCAACACCTCTACTCCACCGCAATTATAATTTTTCGACCTCCTTTGGTAAAACCGCGATCGTCGGCTCCAGCAAGTCAAAATAGGATTCTCGCCGCCCCGTATATCGACGCTTATTTTAATAAAGTTAAATTTTATATCATTTATAATTATAAAAATTATAATTCCTTTAAGCATATTGTGAAAATACAAACAGAATTTGTTTTTGTTAACATAAATTTCGTAAGCTTTTAAACAGTATGTATTGACTAATCATACCCTGAACAGGGTATATTAAGGTTGCCACGAAGTTCGTAACATCCAGAAGGAAGCGTCGTAGACCCTATAAAGTATATAAACATATAAATTATCAGTATGTTGAGCTGAGTCGATTTAGCCATGTCCGTCTGTCTGTCTGTTCGTCTGTCTGTCTGTTCGTCTGTCTGTCTGTCCGTCTGTCTGTATATATACGAACTAGTCCCTCAGTTTTTAAGATATCGTTTTGAAATTTTGCTAACGTCATTTTCTCTTCAAGAAACTGCTCATTTGTCGGAACTACCGATATCGGACCACTGTAACATATAGCTGCCATACAAACTGAACAATCGGAATCAAGTTCTTGTATGGAAAACTTTCACATTTAACAATGTATCTTCAGCACAAGTTATTTTCTAAGATAATAATGTAATATGCAAAGAAATTGTTTCGATTGGTTAACTATAGGATATAGCTGTCATACAAACCGAACGATCAAAGAGTCAAAGGCTTGTATGGAAAACTTTCGCATTTGATGTGGTATCTTCACGAAATTTTACATGGATTACTGCTTAAGGTAATAACATAATCTTTGAAAAAATTGTTCAGATCGGATTACTATAGCGTATAGCTTCCATACTAACTGGACACATAGTTACTAAAAGAAATGCACCTGTGAAGGGTATATTAGCTTCGGTGCAGCCGAAGTTAAGGGTTTTTCTTGTTTTAACTATTTTTGGCAATGCTCCTTTAATTTCATTAAGGTACACTTATTATTACTGTTGAGAAGAAAATTGAATATTTATAAGCTTACGAAACACACTGTATATGCCTTAGACTTTTAAATGTTATTATGAATAGTTGCTATGTTCATTTCTTTAATAAACTTCATTCTTCGGTTTTATACAGTCACTAAGTCAACACGCGCTTGCTTTGTTAACAGGTTGTGGGCCTTTGCCAAGCAGAGTTAATTTAACCCATCAATAAATAAATTGGAATAAAAAAAATTTGGCGTGTTAATTAAATCGATTGTTAATGCTGGAAAATTCTACGAAAAAATGCGGCGGCTTACAGAAGGTTTCAAGACCGGAGCATACTCTTGTAGAACCCCCAAAGGTGATCTAGTGACCGATGCCCAGAGCATACTTAAATTATGGAGGGAACACTTCTCCAGCCTACTGAATGTCAGTGAACGCACAACGCCACGATGACGATGGAGTAGACGTTCCATTGCCCGACCATGAAGAAGTTCGAAGAGCAATTACCCGCCTGAAGAACAACAAAGCGGCGGCGGCCGATGGATTGCCGGCCGAGCTATTCAAACACGGCGGCGAAGAACTGATAGGGAGCATGAATCAGCTTCTTTGTAAAATATGGTCGGACGAAAGCATGCCCAACGATTGGAATTTAAGTGTGCTATGCCCAATCCATAAAAAAGATGACCCCGCAATCTGCGCCAACTATCGTGGGATTAACCTCCTCAACATCGCATATAAGGTTCTATCGAGCGTATTGTGTGAAAGATTAAAGCCCACCGTCAACAAACTGATTGGACCTTATCAGTGTGGCTTCAGACCTGGAAAATCAACAACCGACCAGATATTCACCATGCGCCAAATCTTGAAAAAGACCCGTGAAAGAAGAATTGACACACACCACCTCTTCGTCGATTTCAAAGCTGCTTTCGACAGCACGAAAAAGAGCTGCTTTATGACGCGATGTCTGAATTTGGTATCCCCGCAAAACTAATACGGCGGTGTAAACTGACGTTGAGTAACACCAAAAGCTCCGTCAGGATCGAGAAGGACCTCTCAGAGCCGTTCGATACCAAACGAGATTTCAGACAAAGCGACTCCCTATCGTGCGACTTCTTCAACCTGCTTCTGGAGAAAATAGTTCGAGCTGCAGAACTAAATAGAGAAGGTACCATCTTCTATAAGAGTGTACAGCTGCTGGCGTACGCCGATGATATTGATATCATCGGCCTCAACACCCGCACCGTTAGTTCTGCTTTCTCCAGGCTGGACAAGGAAGCACAGAAAATGGGTCTGGCAGTGAACGAAGGCAAAACGAAATATCTCCTGTCATCAAATAAACAGTCGTCGCACTCGCGACTTGGCTCTCACGTCACTGTTGACAGTCATAACTTTGAAGTTGTAGATAATTTCGTCTATTTAGGAACCAGTATTAAGACCACCAACAATGTCAGCCTGGAAATCCAACCCAGGATTGCTCTTGGCAACATGTGCTACTTCGGACTGAGTAGGCAATTGTAAAGTAAAGTCCTCTCTCGACGAACAAAAGCTAAACTCTATAAGTCGCTCATAATTCCCGTCCTGCTATATGGTGCAGAGGCTTGGGCGATGACAGCAACCGATGAGTCGACGTCGCGAGAAAATTCTGCGAAAGATTTTTGGTCCTTTGTGCATTGGCCGCGGAGAATATCGCATTCAATGGAACGATGAGCTGTACGAGATATTCGACGACATTGACATAGTTCAGCGAATTAAAGGACAGCGGCTACGAGGGCTAGGTCCTGTTGTCCGAGTGGATGAAAATACTCCAGCTCTGAAAGTATTCGACACAGTACCCGCCGGAGAAAGCAGAGGAAGAAAAAGATCTCCACTCCGTTGGAAGGACCAAGTGAAGAAGGACCTGACATCGCTTGGAATATCCAATTGGCGCCACGTAGCGAAAAGAAGAAACGACTGGCGCTTTTGATAACTCGGCTATAATCGCGTAAGCGGTGTCTACGCCAATTGAGAAGAAGAAGAATTAAATCGATTGACTTTTGTTTTTGAATATACTTTGCGATTTAAATAATGTAGAACGTATTTTCGATATCCGTAGAACGACTTTGCGGTCGTGAAAATTTTCATGTTTGGAATACCTGGCAAAGTCGTATTTGGTCATAAAGGGCCACTGGAAAATGGTCCAGAATGGTTTGCCTGTCACTGCAACCGATGGTGATCGTGATGCTAATGAAAAAGAACTATCTGAAAGTACGATGTCTGTGGAGTCGAACAATTTCGGACGTTTTGCAGATATGATGAAGATAAAGGTTTGATGCACCAGGTGGAACTGTTGCAGTAATTGTTACAACTCAAGCTGTCAAATTACGAGACTATGCAGGAGTATGTAAAACCAATGGTTATGACTGCATTGAAGGTCAAAAATTGATGACGAACTAACTGCATCAATTATATTAGCTGGGTTGTCCATTGAGCTTCAAGAGCTAGTGCTCGCTGTCGAAAATTCCAAGAAACCGCTCACGGTAGACGTTGTGAAAAATCTGGTTTTACAAAATGCGAAATTTGATGCAAAGCAAGGTGCCGAAAATGCTCTTTACACAAAGGCAAAAACATTTTCAAAAGTTCGCTGTCATTCGTGCAAGCAACTAGGACACAGAAGTAAAAATTGTTGTAAGAAAATAGCGAAAGACGATAAACCAAAAAAAAAGGTCAAGTTCTGTTTGCTTCATCGCTTTATGCTAATATGCAAAATATCGAAGACTGGTATATTGGCTCCGGCTGTTCTCAACATATGGCGAAAACCAACGGATTTATGATTTTAAGACAAACAGAAAACGCGCGATAAACAAGAGAGTAATTGTCACTGACAATAACAAAATTGGTGTTGAATGCACTGGTGATGTGCAACTCTCTCTGGCTGGTAAACATAAGAATGTTAATGCAACTATCAAAAATGCTGAGTACGTTCCTGGTCTGTGTGCAAACTTACTTTCAGTGAGACAAATGATAGGCAATGTGAAAGAGCTTCTCTATAGGATAATTTGTGCAAAATATTAAACGAAGACAAAGAACTAATTGGAACTGCAAGCAAAATAAATATTTTATATCTGGGCGTGACGAGCTATAACTTATGTCATAGGCGTTTAGGTCATGTCTGTCGCGAAAGTGTCACAGCCATCCAAAATGCTTCGGAGGGTGTCAAAATTATAACAAGAGGAAACGACAAATGTGTGGTTTGCATAAAAGGCAAGCATCACACAGTGAAAAAGGGCAGCGTGCTCAACAACCGTTGAAACTAATACATAGTAATGTAACGGATCTATCAAATGTTAACTCTTTTTCTGGTTCGCGCTATTTATTAACGTTTGTGGATGACCAACCCAAACAAGTTTTTGGTATACCAATTAAATCAAAAGCAGAAGTTTTCGATGAATTCGTAAAATTCAAAGCAATGGTTGAGAATCAATGCTCGAAATATATAAAAGTCCACAATACAACAATAACTGAGAAATTCAGATGCATGCTGCTAAATGCAAATTTGGAAGATGGATTCTGGGCCGAAGCTGTTGTAACTGCAGCATATCTACTGAATCGTACACAATATAGAGGTAACAATCTGAGTCCGAAAGAGTTGTGTTCCGGAAAATGACCAAACTTAAAAAAATCAAAGTCTTTGGTTGTAAGGCAATGGTTCACGTAGCCAAAGAAATGCGCAGTAAGTTAAAACTTAAATCTCGAGAATATAAGTATTCTTGTAGGCTACAGTACTGAATATATAAGCATACAGATTGTATGACCGTTTAGCGAAAAATATTATCGTTAGCTGTGATGTAGTTTTTATTGAGATTCATATTAATAAAATCCTCCAGCTACAGATGCAAAGACAGATATGGTTAGTTTATGGCAACCTGAGTCAACTTCAGTTGCCAATTCAGGGGTGGAATGTGTGGAAGAATTACCAACAGAAGACGGCAGTGATGCAACTTTGAGCAACAGTCACTCACATACAGATGAGAACGATGAATCAATAAATGAGGAAGAAGAATTTTGAGATTTGGACCATGAAGGAGTCCATCACTCTGAGCGATTGCAGGGGTCGATTCGTTACATCCGTGCACGGATCGGCAAACATACGAAAGAAAATTACGTGATACATCAATCGTATGCGGTGATTGGCATTATGACATACGATAGCAAACGGATCGTAATGTATTTTCAATTCCCAATAGTTTTTAAATTCCACATTGCTTTGGATCGTATTTTTAGGTCACAATAGATGTGGAACTGTCAAAACTGTTGCGAAATTTTCAGTAAACTAACAAAAGCTAATTAAATATCAAAATGGATCCGACTTTGTTTTTTTATTTGAGCTCTAGTGAAAGTGATGCGGATAAAAAAATAGTGCGGAGATAGCTAAGAGATCGTAGCAATAGCGTAGGTATAAAAAAAAACAAATTATGAATCCTCATTAAATTTTTTTTTGTATATGTATCGTTGATAAAAGCATTGCAATCTTAAAAAGACGGTAGAGAATTTTAGGATATGGCAAGAGAGAAATGTATCACCCCACAAAAGTCGAAGATTTGCTAACGTTTGTGAGGCATTACATAACATCTGCATAAAATTTACAATAAGTTACGACCCTCAAAATTGTGATTCTTACCACACACAAGAAATGAACACCGGGGTAGCGAACAGCCTCTCCGCAATCGATCAAATGATAAGAAACCAAATAAAGTATTCTTTAATAAATTTAATTCAAAAATGTAAATGTCCTCTACTTTGTAAATAATTTTATTTTTAATGTCAACTAAAATACAAAAATTTTGTTCACATAAATATTTTTTTTTTTGAATTTTTAATGAGATATTCCATTCATTGGTTCCTTATTTATGTTCTTTTTTTTACTAAAAATTATAAAAAACATAAAATTTAAAAAATTTGCTCACATATCCATAAATTTGTAAATTACGATTGGTAATTTACGTTTGAATGACGATTCGAACTAACGGATACGTTTATATACTCGTTCACGTATGTCATCATGCCAGATTACGATAGAAGCGTTACGATCACGTATGTCATAATACGAAATACAGGCTTTTACGTGACGAGTGATACGTTCACGAATGTAACGATTCGACCCCAGAATATGTTACGTCCAAATTATAATCTTTGCATAACTGAATATGTATCAGATCCAAATACTGCTGAAGAAGCGATGGAAAGTCAAGAACATATGTAATCTTTGGATATCTGAAATGTGTGAAGAAATTTAATCTCATTATATCAACGACACTTAGGAATTATCAGTACCACCTGTGGGAAAAAAGCTATCCCATCGAAACTAGTTTTTAAGAGAAAAGTCCTGTGCGTTATAAAGCCAGGCTTGTGGTGAAAGGATTCAATCAGAAGCAGAACATCTATTATGACGAGACATTCTCATCAGTTGTGCGATATACTTCAATTCGTTTTTTGCTCGCTCTTGCGGTGTAATATACTATAATTTTACTCTTTACCAAATGGATGCTGTAACTGCTTTTTTATATGGCGACCTTAAAGAAGATATTTACATGAAGCAGCTGATTGGCTTTTGATGATAGATCCGGTCGTGTCTGCAAGCTACGAAAATCGTTATATGGCCCGAAGCATAATCGTGTTTGGAGCATAAAGCTCAATTCAATGCTAGTTAGTTTCGGCTTGCAGCGCTGCAACGTCGACCGATGGGTATATTTTCTTGTCGCTGACAAAAAATGCTGTTTGTCGCTGTTTACATGGATGATGTTATTCTATTCGCCGATGATACAAAGCTGTTGAGCAAACTAAAAAATAAGCCCTCTGAAACTTTCAAAATGAAACATATGGGTGCAGCATCATCGGTTTTGGGTATAATGTTAAGCTAAAAATCTCAAAGAAGGAACTATGTGGATCGACCAATCTTGCTACATTGCCGATGTAATCCGACGTTGCGACCTGGATGAATGCGATTCTGAAAGCACACCCCTTGACGTGAATCAAAAGCTATCCGCGAAAATTTGTCCAACTAATAATGAGAACAAAAGGGAAATGGCTACTGTAAGTAAGCTATTGGATGGCCGCTGTTTGCCGTTCAGGTCACGCGTATATGCTTTGCTGTAAACTTGTTAAGCCGATACAGCACGAACTCAGGGAATGTCCATTGGACAGCAGTAAAGCGAGTCATGCGGAAACTCAACTATTGACAAGGGCTTAGTCTATAAGAGAAGCTTTGATGAAATCGTTGGCTTTTGTGATGCTGGCTAAGCATTATCTGCGCCAAGAACAAAACAACTGTCAAATGAATTTGGCTTATAGTAATTTATTCTCATATTATTATTAGTAAAATATTTTCTCTTACTCATATCTGAATTGTATTGCTGTTTCAAATTGATTTCATTTTGCATAACGCATTGTTATTTCTAAATCTATTTTATGATGAACATAAACATTCAATTTAGGGAAGGTGTTGAGAAGAAAATTGTATATTTAGCTTACGAAACACACTGTATATGCCTTAGATTTACAGGTGTCATTATGAATAGTAGCTAAGTTTATTTATCAATAAACTTCCTTCTTCCGTTTTATACCGTCACCAAGTCTACACATGCTTGCTTTTCTAACAATTACCAGTCTTTATACATTATAAAAAGTACGTGTCACGTTGTTTGTCCGCGATGGACTCCTAAACTACTGAACCGATTTTAGTAAAATTTAGCACCCTGTGTCCAATTTGAACGTACTTAGAAGATAGGATATTAGAAACAATTCATAATTAAAAAATACACAGAACGCTTTATTAAATTTGACATTGAGAAAGCAGCCTTAAATTCGTAAATTTTTCCACTGAAATTTATTTGTATGAACATATTCAAAATTAGATCTCAAGTATAATCCCTTGGATTCTTATAATAAAAAAATATAAAATTTTCACTGTGTTTATTATATGAATAATATGTAGCGTACAGGGGCGAACGCAGGGGGGGGGGGGGGTTTTGGGGTGTTAAACCCGCCCCCCCCCCCCCACCTAATTGAATTTTTAAATAATAGAATTTAATTCTACATAGTCATATGAAAAACTGTAATTTGTTGGTTTCAAAGCAATCTTTCTGCCGACGATGTATGAATATGTAAAATAAATGAATACATTAGTCACTAACAGCGTTGCCGTTTTGATACAATTGTATCTTTTTTGATACTTTTTTTTTCTAAATTTTGTGATTTGATACTTTTTTGTTCACAAACGGCCTATTTTGATACTTTTCTGCTGATAGAATTTAATTTTTTGAAACTATGAAAATGTTAAACTAAAAACAAACCTATTGTATCTGGATAGTATTAAAAAGTTGTGGGAATGTAGGCCAATTAAAAAACCCAAAAAAATATAAACTGGACAGAGATATTTTTTTAATTTACTTCAAAGTAATGAGTTTGCCTTATAACTCTGTGGCTGCTAAACTGGATTTTTTTAGATTTAAGGGGAATTGTGAGTCGAAAATGGACTTCTTTTGAAAATTAGTTCTGAACTGAAAAGTCACCAATAAGGTTTCTATTACTTTTTATTAGAGTTTATTTTTAATCATAATAAAGGAAAAATAAAAACTCATTTATTATGACTTTTAGTTTTCGTTCCATGAGCAAACTGTTGTGAAATAAATTTAAATTAAAAAAAATTATGCTATTTGCAAAAAAATACTTGAGTGTCTTAACTAAAATGTTTATATTTTTAATAAAAACAACCAGAAAAAACTGGTCTGAATTAGATACACTACTTATTATTTGTTTTTCAAATGAAAATCTTTAAAACAACGGTTGTGCTTTTGATACTTTTTGATACTTTTTTTGCTTCGCAACATATACTTAATTTTTTTTAGCTCGCGGCAACACTTGACAATCGTTTAAACTAACTCTGAACAATCGTTTAAACTCATTTTTGAATCAGTTAAAACAATAGCCGCAGAATTAGATTTAGAAATAAAATTCCGCGTTTGGCGAAACTGCAAACTAATCGCGACAATTATGAAGGCGAACCGGAAGAATATTACCGCAGATCAATTTATATACCGTTTTAAGATCATTTTTTGGACCAAATCAATGAACGATTTTTAAAACATCGAGAGCTGCTTTCCAAAATTGAAAACATTTTGCCAAATAAATGCATAGATCTTGACGTTATTGCAGAAGATTGTTCGTGTTTTAGAAAAGCAATGGTCCGCTGATGTAGAAGATCCCGATGATTTCGTTGCTGAATTTAGAATGTGGAAAAGGTTAAAAATCTTTTCTTCAGATTATATTTTCTAACTAAAATTTTGAATATATTTTCAGGAACTGGTTAAATCAAACAAAGAGATCCAAAACTTTTTAGACGCGTTGAATTGTTGCGATGCAAAAATTTTCAAAACAGTGCATCGTTTTTAAAGATTGGAGCAACAATCCCTATATCTGTCGCTTCAAGTGAACGCTCGTTTTCCTCACTTCGCAGGCTTAAAACATATTTAAGAAATAAAACTGGAGAAGCACGCCTCAACGGAATGGCTCTCTTGAATATCCATAGAGATATAGACGTGACGGAGGAAGAGATTTTAAATGTTATGGCCCAAAATAAAAGAAGTTTACACTTCAATTTGTGAATAAAATAATGAAACAGTGTCTTTTTACCTAAAACCCCCCCCCAAATTTTTTTCCTGCGTTCGCCACTGGTAGCGTAGAATGTATACCACAGCAACGCGTGGCCGAGTCCCCTAGTATACATACATATATGGAGTAAGGTCAGCCTTTTTTGACACAAAGTTACACTTTATGGTGCCTAATAGTATACTTCATCCAATTTAACCTGTTTTTGATATACAGATTCAGAAGTTTCAGTTCTGTAAAATCAGCGTTAACGAGTGAGTTCGGTACAAGACCAACATCACTCGATATTTATCTCACATTACAGAATCGTCGTAAGAAGAAGACTTTGATAGAAATTGCCAAGCCAGTGGGTTTAGATGAGGAGTCTAATTTTGAATTTTATTGAAGGAATCTCGGATTCAAAATTAAATAAAATGGTTTTATATCAGCCACGAATAAATCAAGCGCTCAAAGAGCAGTAAAGAGTATATGAGGGAGTACTTGACATGATTCTCGACAGCCTTCAAGCAGAGAGAAATCATGGCATGGCGCATCAACGCCGGTACAGCCAAGGGTCCAAAAAAGTGCTTTAAGTGTGGAAGTGAATCTTTTTTGGCCAACGGTTGTGATGAGATAAAGCAGATAAAGTGTTTAAAGTGTGGACAAATAGGTCATAGTCAATTTGAATGCGATCGTAGAGGCGATGTGCATATTAACCCTATTCGTACCACGTGCTTGTGCGGACGTAGTGTACCACGTAGTGACTTAGAGTCACTCGTATAAATAAAGCGGCTTAAGTATTATTCAATTGGTTTTATTTCAATGGTTAAAGTAATTCATTACAACAAATATAAAATGCAAAGATATTTAGGGCCAATTTCACTCTCTCTAATGGAGCACTAAGTTGTAATGGAATTCATAATTAATATTAAACTACTATACTATATCACGCTTATTATAGCCTTTTGCGAGTGTTCATTGCAAACATTTTTGGTGCAAATTTGGCAACATTGTATAGAAACCCTGCATTTTTTGTAGGGGCATAAGTGACATCGGCGGCGAACTGTTTTGGATGGAGGCGGTAAACACTTATTGGGGGATAATGATGTTGATATAGTGTCAGTGATAACTGCTTTATTAGCATTTGACAATCGGCTTAAACTTCTTCTTTCGATGTGAGTTTTTCTTTTGCTTGTAAAAGTATGGCACAATTGATCAAACGTATCTACGCCGCCTTTTGTGGTATTTTAATATAAATTTATTTCCGATTTTTTTGTTTCTGCGTCAATATCGGCAGTGTGGTGCATCGACGAGAACAAGAGAACAGCTTACTAGAGTCATGGTCTTTCGAAAGCCAAGGTTGCTTCCTGCTTCTCGTTGCCGGGAAGGCAGAAAATTTGAAGGAATACATGTTTTGTTCTTTCGAAGAGTTCCAACACATGTAAGACGCTTTGATAAAAGATCGAGCGATAAATCAAAACTGGTAAAGAAATTGTCAAAAGTAATGTTTCGATTTGTACCCTCATCGAATTCACAAAGCTGTTTGACAACATTCTGCGCCAAATTTGTCTGTCTATTAGCACCTTCCTTACCCAAATAAGGTATTCCATGCAATATATAACTCGTCTCACTGTCGCATATCCACCAAATTTTCATTCCGTACTTGTCTGGCTTTGCAGGCATATATTGTCGAAATGAAACACGACCTCGAAAAGGAACGAGCTGTTCATCGATTGTCAAATTAAAACCAGGCATATAATATTTTCTGAAGTTTTTTATAATGATGTCCCAAATATCTCATATAGCAGCAAATTTATCTCCCGCTCTACGAGAATTTCTTGTTGCTTTTTCATCAAATCGTAAGTAGCGCGATAAGTCAGAGATCCCAAAACTCTTTGTAGTCACTTATTCCATTTTTTTGAATTCCTGCATCAGTCAGTAAGCCTATGTAGGAGCGCATCTCAATTTCATCAGTTTGCTTCCATTTTTGTTGCAGCTGTTCAGTAGCATTTATATTTGTGCAATCAACAATAATTTTCAGAACGTCATTGTTAAAAAATAAGGAAAATCCATCCGATGGAGATTGAATGTGTTTGCCTGGCGGCAACATTACTTTGTTTACGCTTCCTGTCACTATGTTGTGAGAAGGTGTCTTCCCGGTAATATTTGGAAGTTCACTCCACTCAGTCCCGTCTTTACCAACAAAAACATTTACAAGAGATTCCACTTCTTCAGTATCCGATACACACATTTCATCATCCACTTCAGAAACAGTTTCACAGAAGTCCTCTTCGCTATCAGAAGACACTACATCTTCCAAGTCATCAACAATTACTGCACATTCTGCCTTATTATCACTACTCTCATCATCACTATTTGATATAGCTGCGCGAATTTCCATTTCTGCCAATCCTCTCCTCTTTGCCATTTTTCTAAATATTTCAATAATTTTATAGTTAAACTACAGACTATAAGTTTGCAACACACACCTTTAGTAATTAAAAATTTCAAGTATGTAACATATAACTATACCAAATTTTCTTTACATAAACATAAACTGCGCTAAATAATACAACCTGCTGCTACAAAAGACTGATTTTTTCTCTGTTGTGAATGATACAAGAAGAAATGAAATAAATATGTAGTAAAAATATCAGCTTTGCAAATTATGAAGAGCCAACTTTTGCACATGTTGATCCGTTATCTATATCAAAACAATGTTTACATACAGTGACTGTAAGTCACTACGTGGTACTGGGCGCAGCTATAAACATAAATTTATTTTAACAAATATCTAAAAAAATAATTTTATTATGAATTATGAATTTTATAAAGGAACTGTGTTCAAATTCTAGCAAGCAAAACTCCCTTTGGAAAGTCCAAAAGCCTTTTAAAGCACCAGTAAATTCCAACATGCCTCTAATACAGTTGAATAGTAAATGGGCACGTAGTGATGAGGAAAAGGCGAATTGCTATGCAAATTACCTAGAATAGGTATTTCAACTTAATTGCCCAAAGAACAACTTTAAGTTGCCAACTTTGACCAATACCGCAAATAAGTCGCTTGCCACTATTAGGGCTTCTACTTCTGAAGATTCTGCTAGAATCATGAAGGATGTAAATCCGAAAAGGCATCAGGACACGATAAAATTACTCCAAAAATGCTAATTTGAGTTACCAAATATTGCTATAACGGTGCTCTTCTTGCTCTCGATGCAATCCTTGGTTTCGGATACTATCCAATTTCGTGGAAATAGTCGCAGATCTTAATGATAGATAAACATGGAAAAGACTTAACACAGACGTCTTCCTACAGACTAGTAAGCCTCTTACCCTGTATTTCTAAAATATTTGAATAAGGTTTACTATCAAAGATGACTCCTTTCCTCCACGAAAAAAATATATAATACCAACGCACCAATTCGGTTTTCGTGCTAAAATTGGCACTGTAGAACAAGTAAATAGAATTACTAACGAAATCAGGAAAGCATTCGAACACAGAGAGTACTGTTCAGCTATTTTTCTAGAAGTAGCTCAGGCGTTCGATATGGTCTGGCATGAAGGCCTTTTATATACTTGTAAGACTAAAAACATTCTACCTTTAGAATTGTATAAAACATTGGTACCCTGGTGTACCTCAGGGTAGCGTGCTATGTCCAACTCTGTACATTATATATACAGCAGACCTTCCAACAGCCATTAACGTATTGACACCCACTTTGGCGGATAACACAGCCCTAGTAAGCCGTAACAAATTCCCCATCAGAGCATTAGAGCAGCTCTTAACTTTTGTCGAAGAATGGCTAGAAAACTGCCGTATAAATATTAATAAGCAAAAATGCAAGCATGTTACATTCTAGCTAAGACCAGAAACGTGTCGGACAGTTGAAATAAACAATGTTCTACTACCCCAAGCGAATGAAGTAACTTATCTTGGGATGCACCTGGATCACGTGGCGAAAATATATAGCGAGTAAAGTAACTTGCATGAAGTCAAGAGCAGCAAATTTAAATTGGGATGGATTTCAACTGAGTTTGCTGCTTCCAGAAAAAGTTTGTACTTTCAAAAGTTTCTTCAGATATTCTGCACACTTCCTGTGACGAATGCGAGCTCTGAACGCTATCCTGGCTGAGGACGAACATGTTTAAAGATAGATTGAACGGCCTGACATTGCTGTACACTCATCATGACATTCTCAAAACTTGGCCAACATCGTTTTGCTTTATGAAATTTTTTTTATTCAATACGAGAACTGACTACAGCATTATACGTTGCAATATTATACTTACTATTTAGTAAGATTTGATATTAGAAGGTCGATTTAACATTTTTCCACCATGTAAACTGTATAAAGACTACTGTTTAATCCAAACAAATACTCCTCTGCATTACTCCCACAAATTACATAAAGTAATAGAGGCGTAATGCAGAGGAATATCAACCGCCCCAACTTCACGCAACAGGCGAAAAAGGAGACAAAAAGAAGACGATTTTCCCGCGCTTTTGACAAAAAGGTCATTATATCCCGCCAACAGCAGCGATATACAAGCAATCCAAGTGAACACGGAGCAATACAACAAATAAAATACAAGCGAACACGGAGACAAGTGAAGTTTAATTAAACAAGTGATAAAACAAAACTCTCTCTTTTTAAATTAACAACAAAGTGAACAACTACCATATAAAGTACAAGTCAAGTACAAACTCTAACTACAACACAACACAATACGGATACAACCCAGGAATAAGGAAAATTGAACTCGAAACAGGTTATATTAATAAGATAAATTAACATAGAATTACACATTTATATCTCCAAGTAACCCACTTAACCATTATTGGTTACACACACACACATTTATATATACATATGTATATACCCTAATATATATTAAAGTGAAATTTATAACGTTAAAACTAAACTAAATATCTTTTAATTAAACGCAATCGGCCCCATCCGTCGACATACCCCGACAACTGCTATATTTGAAATATTAATCATAATGTTTGAAGGTAATGTTTATATCAAAAAAACTGTGTCTGGATCCGCCCGTAATATATGTTATTTACTATACCTTATATCTACACATTTGGCGACTAAAATTTTTTTAACAAATTAAAAAAATTTGTCATGTTTTTTTTTTTGTTTTACTAACGTTCCAGTGGTATCAGTTTTATATGTTTCGAAGTATCGAACTTCTGATAGTCAATTGAACAACGATAAAGTTTTCTGATTAACCGTTGTAAAATATTGCAGCTTGACATTCTATCGTTGTAAAACATAAATAATATAAAACTTCATATATTAGGTGTTTGGGGACGAGGGGAAGTATTGACCAGATTTTTATTAATTTTTAACACAAAAACAATATGGAAGACTTGACCTTGGGTGGTTTTTAAATATTAACATGAAAAGCACTTTATGAACTTTCGAATTATGGTATTTTGTGTGTAAAGAAATAGTCTGTTTTCCTTATTATGCAATATAAATATCCTCAGAGTGCCTTGTTGGGACACGACAGGTAGACAGACAGATATTCGAAATTCAACTCGTTTTGATATATGTATATAACTTTATACTAGGAGTGTTCCAAAGTAAACAGGACTTTATGAATCTAGCGCCCCTTGGTGGCGCCATCTTTATATCGACAAGTGCGTTAGAATCTGCTATCTTTATCGATTGTCCAGTGAGAATTTCATGACATTTCATCTATTAGAAGTGAAGTTATTGCGTTTTAAGTGTCAGTATGTTTGTGTTATCGGTGCGAAAATGAGCTCCGAAAAAAGAGCCAACATTAAGTTTCGTTTTGAAATTGGTAAAACTTTTACCGAAACGTTTCAATTGATGAAACAATTATCATTGAAATTCATGGAAATGGAATTGAACATCTTCAAGACATCGATTTATCGCATTTTGACCGAACATTTGGGTTTACGAAAGGTGTGTACACGGTTTTTGATTATTTGACCAAAAATCACTATTTAACCATTAACCACTCCCCCTATTTACCTGACTTCCTGACTTTTCTTCCGTGCGACTTCTTTGGACCGCGCAAAAAGGTGTATTGAAGCAGAAGGAGACAATTTGAATGAAATAAATTGATTTTGCCAAAAAAACATTTTTTTTGTTTTTTTAAGTACTGTTTATTTTGGAAAGCACTTTGTATAGTTTTCGTTGTTATAAATAAACGGTAATTTAAAAAAAATATACTTTGTGCAAATTTCTTGCAAGAGTATAAAAGGCGTATGAAGCTTTAATGAACAAATTATAAAATTTAAATGGTGCACAAAGAGGAAATGTATACGTGGCTTTTTTGGAGATCGGTTCTTTCTGCTTTGATGTTAAAATCAGAAAATTGTAAGTTATAGCATTCTTCAATACTGTCAGAAATATGACAATTCCTTAATAAACGTTAATTTAAGGGGGGAGCCTGCTTTAGAGGCTTCAGAAAATCGATTTTTTGACGATGTTTTTGTGAAGGAAAGAAATAATTAATTAAAACGAAACATCTAGGCTTTATAGAGTTTATAGCGTATATATTTAAGCATTATAAAAAAATTTTTTGTGTACGAAATCTTTGATATTCTGCTTTAGGGAAGCAATTGTCCGATGCATCTCGCCAGTGCATTTGTCGGACGGCGGGCAGGATGCAGGTCGCAATTTCTATCGAAATAAAAAAATCAAAGAGATTCATATTTCCTAATAACTTATCTTCTAGTTAAACAAAGAAAATTCCAAAAAAAAGTGTAACAAAAAAGTGGTTTTTGACCAAAAAATTTTACTTTATGTAGTTTAAAAATATGTTCAAACTTAACTTTTCCAAGTTTTTTTTTTCATTTGAATAGAAGATAATTTAATGCCAAAGATAATAAATTTTGCATTAATTTCATAACAGGGTTTTGGGGTTTTTGGGGGCCCCCCCCCTTTCCAAAAAATTGGGAAAAATTAAAAAAACCCCCCAAAGGTTTTGGGGGGGGTTTTCCTTTCCAATTTTGGGGAAAAAAACCCCCTTTGGGTTTTTTTTTTCCCCCCCCTGTTAAAAAAAAAAATTTAAAAAACCCCCCCCCTTCCCTTTTGGGGGGGGGCCCTTTTCCCCCCAAAAAAAAAAAAAAACCCCCCCCCTTTTTTAAAAAAACCCCCTTTTTTCGGGAAAGGCCCCTTTTTTTAAACCCCCAAAAAAAAAAACCCCCCCCCCCAGGGTGGCCCCCCCCCAAAAAAAAAGGGCCCCTTTTTCCCCAAAAAAAACCCCCCCCCCCCCCCCAAAAAAAAAAAAACCCCCCCTTTTAAAAAAAAAAAACCCCCCCCCCCAAAAATCCAAAAACCCCCCAACCCTTTTTATTTCCTTTCTCCCCCCTTTTTTAAAAAAACCCCCCCCCAAAACCCCCCGGGCTCATGGTCAGTCCCAGATATTTGACTTGCGTCACATACCTGATGCTGACCTCATTCACACGGACAATCGGTGGACGAACCGGTGACAATATGCTCTTAAGCAGCGGTTGCACCGAAGCTAAAAACCCTTCACAGGTGCATTTCTGTTAGTAACTATGTGTTCCGTTTGTATGGAAGCTATATACTATAGTTAACCGATCTGAGATTACATTGTTGCTTTAGAAAATAATATATACCAAATTTCGTGAATATATCTTGTCAAATGTGAAAGTTGTCCATACAAGAACTTGATTCCGATCGTGCAGTTTGTATGGCAGCTATATGCAGTCAACCGATCTGCACATTTTCTTCGGAGATTACATTGTTGCTTTAGAAAATAATATATACCAAATTTCGTGAATATATCTTGTCAAATGTGAAAATTGTCCATACAAGAACCGGTATCAAGTTTGTATGGCAGCTATATGCTATAGTTAACCGATCTAATCAATTTCTTCGGAGATTACATTGTTGCTTTAGAAAATAATATATACCAAATTTCGTGAATATATCATGTCAAATGTGAAAGTTGTCCATACAAGAACTTGATTCCGATCGTTCAGTGTGTATGGCAGCTATATGACAAATGAGCAGCTTCTTGAAGAGAAAATGATGTTTGCAAAATTTCAAAACGGTATCTTAAAAACTGAAGGTTCGTATATATACAGACAGACAGACAGACGGACAGACAGACATGGCTAAATCGACTCAGCTCGACATACCGATCATTTATATATATACTTTATAGGGTCTCCGATGATTTCTTCTGGGTGTTACGAACTTCGTGACAATTTTTATATACCCTGTTCAGGGTATAAAAATACAAAAATTAAAACAAGTGAAGTGAGCGACACCAAAAATTAGAACAGGGCAAGAAAGCCAAACAGCTAAGGCAAGGTAGCAAAGGCAGAGCAGAACAGGCAAAGCAGCGCAGCAGCCATCCCAGAAGGACAGCAACAAACAGAAGAGTGTAGTGGTGAATTCGAAAATGCATTCGTGCAAGTGCATTGGGACGATTTCGCAGCAAGCAGATTCAAATTAAATTATAACCAAGAAAATACTTTATTAAATTTATTAATTGTTTTTGTTCTTTCGAAATTTCACGCCTTATAAAGAAACAACGCACTACCTATTATCAGCTCAATTTGTAGTTTGTCCGTGATTGGTTCTGTAACTTTTGAACTTTTTGCAACATATTTGTAAATATTTTTTAAATTTTAATTTCCAAGTTTTAGATCCGATTTTGCAGTTCCGGTTCAATTTTCGAACACAATGGAATCCATCAGGGCCTTTACCACAGCTGCAGACGCTGTACTGGAGTTTGAGGAGTCTTTTACTCCAACAGCTAACAACCAAAGTGACTACTCTCTTGAAGTATAACAAGCTGAACTAAAATCTCTGTGGGCAGAGGTAACGTCAGAATACAAGTTGTGTTTGCCAAAGGTGGATCCTTCCGACACAAGCTCAATTGACGACATTAAGCTTAAATATTCAAGCTGTTACCACGCTTATGTGTGCTGCACGGCCTTGATGAGTGAACACATGCACAACCTCACGGCATTCAACCAAAGCCGCGACAAGCGAGTGCTTGTCAACACACAATTAAATTTACAGTTCAAGATTCCGCACATTTCAACAGAATCTGAGACCGAACTTAGAAATTTACAGCGGGAGATAAATAGCTGCATTTCAGCTTTACAAATACATGAACTCAATATAGATAGCTGGGATTCGGATTTAGAGATCCCAAAATGGGTTGAGTTAGACAAGTTTCTAACCAAACGGGTTAAAACGCTAGAGAGAGTATCAAACCTCAAAGACGAGTTAGGTACTCAACTCAAGATTAGGTCGGCTAATGGTGAAGGTCGGATACCAACCTCGCAGTCAAGGATTGGATCCAAGCCCATCAATTCCCATCACGCCAAGACAAACAATATTAAATGTAAAATGTGCTCATCTCAATCTCACATTTTTAAAACTTGTCAAAGATTCATTGAGATGCAGCCTAACGCACGGTCCACGTCTGCCTAAACTGTTTATCGGACTCACATGAAATCAAAAATTGTAAAAGTCTGTTTAATTGTTCCAAATGTAAACAGAGACATCACTCTATGATTCACCGGGATCAGAGTGAGGAAATAGCTCAGATATCGACAGCACAGACACTACTGAGATTTCTACTAAATCTCATGTGGCCTCTATTAAGGCCAATGTTTCAAATGTGCCTACCTATCGAAGCATGCTCTTAGGTACAGCCATGGTGACTATATGTCACAACGAGAGCACCTTCACTGTCAGAGCCCTGATTGATTCGGGATCTGAAGCAACCTTCGTAAGCAACAGTATTCAGTAACGCTTAAATCTGACCAGCAAAAAGGTCAGCACACGACTTTCAGGATTGAATAATACCGTGTTAGGACGAGTTCAATCGGTATGCTCGATCACAATTGGCTCGCCCCGTAACAAAAGTTTAAGACTAGAATCGGAAGCGTTGGTACTGCCAAAATTGAGTGGACTGCTTCCATCCAGATCAATAAACCCTTCAATTGTCAAAAGGTTACCCAATATCCCCTTAGCGGATAATAATTTCAAATATAAAATTCAGCAATAACTCAACAACAAACGCAAAACCATTTTTGTAGTGAAAATAATACTAATTTTATATTTATACAGCAGCATCAGCAGCAGCAGTAGCAACAACAGGATTATGCTAACAATGATGGTGAAACAAATGATGCGCCCGGCTCATCGAATCACACCGAAACGCATGGTTGTGCATTTCGAGAACCCGGCGTTGGGATGCAATCGCACAACGGTGACCACGTATCTGGAAGTAGTTTGTCACAACAACACTATTCGATGCCACACCTGCAGGCATTCCACGACAGCCTGCACTCGCATCTGTTGCGCCACCAACAACATGCTGCAGCCGCAATGCAACGAAAATCCGCAGTTGAGGAGAAACTTTTGCAATTCATACAAGATGCTTTTTCAAAAAAGAGCAAAAAACGGAAGAATCGTGATCCCGATAGGCTCTTCTTGCTCTCACTCTACGAGGAGATCAAACGTGTGCCTGAAAAGATACGACTCGATGTCAAGGGCGAACTCATACAAGTGCTCAAAAAATACCTGAAAAAACCAGCATCGTCAGCGAGCAAACAACGACAGACAACGAGCAACTTTTGCGACAACTCACAGATCCAGACGTGGTGGTTTTTCCAAATTTTATAATAAAATTATATTTATTATAAGAAAACTTTTGTTTTTTTATTAATATTTGTGTGGAATAATTTGCGCCGACCGTTTCCTCACGGCCAACCACAACTACGGAACGAGCCACACCGTGCTCCACCACCCGAATTATCATATATAAAACATGAGTTAACATCTGAATAATAGCATTTATTTTTGTATTCCGTACTTTAATGCGCGAGTGAAATAAAACCTTATAGTTAGTTATTATAATAATTTCCCTTATTAATTTTCGGAAAAATGTCAATTGAATGCCTGCTATCTATTAAAAGTTCCAGGCCCATTGTGGCTTCATAAAATCAAACATTTATTTGGTTTATTTTTTTATTTCTGGTCAAAGTCATGCGATTAACTGTAATTTATCAACTGTCAATACCACGAGATTTGAAATATTCATCTCCTTATCTTTGGTTTGCTCAGTAGGTTGTTTGTCAGAAAATACTCCATAGGACGTATTTGGCGTTAATCATCAATCAATCAATTATAGCAAATTTAACAGTTTTTAAATGTTAAAATACACAGGGAAAGCGGTAGAGAGCTTATTAATAAGCATAATTAATGCAAATAAAGAAAAAAATGGTAGTATTGGCTTAATTGTATCAACGCACGAAACTTTTATTATTGTATTAGGAAAGTTTGTCAATTTATTAGCTTTAAGAAACCTTTGAGAAAACCAATATGTCAATGAACTTAAAAACAAACGCAAATTTCAACAATTGTGTGCCTTCTATGCACAATTCTTGACTGTTATAATCATTTTTCTATGGGTTAAGATTGAGAGTTTTATAGCGCAGATCTAGTCACTATTTGAAACATTTTAAGTAAAGTCTCAATTGTGACAAGTTATTATTTACAATACAGTCTCTAATCTTTAGTCACAAAATATTTTCTCAAAATTGTCACCTGAAAGTTAGTTGGTCACAAAACTAAAAAGAACGCTTGTTGGGAATTTTTAATATACTGACACTTCACTTATAGAAATCATCATACATATTAATTGATTGTCGCCTTTTTATATTTTGTAAGCAACTCAAATACGAAAAAAACTAAAAAACAAATCAATTTAACATAAATTTCGTAATTATTCTGAAACAAGATCGACATATATTTTTATTTTTTATAGCAAATTAGCCTTTTTGACTGAAAATAGTAATTGTAATATTTGTTATCGACATGTTTATTTTCATTAAAGTTTATATACATCTCTACATAACATAATGTAACAGCTGATTGATCGTTTTCAATTAAGAGATTTTTATTACTGCCACATACTGAATTGCAAAATCGTCTCAAATCACGAATATTGTCTCGTAACTTAAAATCTCTTATTTAGACACTTGTGACTGTATCTCAGTACAAAACTCCAATATTAATCAACATAAGAGTGGATATAACTGCATACATTCATTCATTTTATGGAAACTAATAGACCTCTTTGTTTATGTCAATATAAGCATTAAGTTAACTTTACATCCAGGTAAACACATAAATGGTTGATGGGGTTTAACTTTTTAAGGCAAAAAAGGACATATATTTGTGTTTTTTTTTGCGGCGACATGAGTACCAGAACCGCCTTGAAAAAAAGTGGGGAACACTATAACTCTGTACCGGATCATCTGAAACAAAAAAATTGATATGCGTTTTAAAGGAGATGTATTTCTCGAGGTAATTATTGTCCAATTTTCTCACCGGCTCTCATAAAACCTTCTCATTTCTCATTTATTGCGCTTTTAGTAATTTTGAACAGTACCGTTAAATGGGGAGTAAGCCATCCTCCGATTTCATCCATTTTCACACTGTCGGTAGAAGTCCTCATAAGATTTGTACTCAAAACTTTGGTTGTTTTAGCTTTAGTGGTTTAGGAGATATGTCTTCTTCTTTACTGCCGTAGAAACCGCTTACCCAGTTGTAGCCGAGTTAACAACAGCGCGCCTGTCTTCTTGTTTTCGCAACGCGGCTTCAATTGAAAATGCCAAGTGAAGCCACGTCCTTCTCCACCTGGTCTTTCCAACGGAGTGGATATCTTCATCCTCTTTTGCTTCCGCCGGCGGGTACTACGTCGAATACTTTCAGAGCTGGAATGCTTTCGTTCATTCGAAAAACATGACCTAGCACAGCGTACCCACTCTCTTTTAATTCGCTGAACTATGTCAATGTCGTCGTATATCTCATATAGGTCATCGTTCCATCGAATGCGATCTTCGCCGTGGCCAACGCGCAAAGGACCATAAATCTTTCGCAGAACTTTTCTCTCGAAAACTCGTAAGGTCGACTCATCAGATGTTGTCATCGTCCATGCCTCTGCACTACTTAGTCCGAAGTAGCACCTGTTGGCAAGGGATATCCTGCGTTGGGTTTTGAGGCTGCCGCTGTTGTTAGTGTTGATGCTGGTTCCAGGGTAGATGAAATTATGTACGGCTTCGAAGTTATGATCGTAAACAATGACGTGGATGCATAGTCGTGACCATTGTCTGTTTGATAACAAGAGTACTTCGTCTTGCCCTCGTGCACCACCAGACCCAATTGCTTTCCTGCCTTATCCATTCTGGAGAAAGCAGAATTAACAGCGCTGTTGTTAAGGCCAATGATATCTATATCATCAGCATACGTCAGTAGATGTACACTTTTATAGAAGATGGTACCTTCTCTGTTTAGTTCTGCAGCTCGAATTATTTTCTCCAAGACGACGAAGAGGTGGTGCGTGTCGATTCTCTTTTTACGAGTATTTTCCAAGATTTGGCGCATGCTGAATCTCTGGTCAGTTGTTATTAGGTGTAATAAGATCCAATCAGTTTGTTGACGGTGGGCTTTACTCTTTCATACAATATATATATGCGTATATATAAGTATATGCGATGTCTAAACCCACGGTAGTTGGTGCAGATTGTGGGGTTTCCCTTTTCGTGGATTGGGCAATCGGGTTCGCCGTCCCCTGGCGTTATATTTCACAGCCATTCAGCAGACTGGAAAAGTGTTCCCTCCATAATTTTAGTATACTCTGGGTATCAGTCACTAGATTACTTTTGGGGGATTTACAAAAGTATGCTCCGGTCTTGAAACCTTCTCTAAGTCTCCGCATCTTTTCGTAGAATATTCGAGCATTACCCCTGTCGGCCAGCTTGTCAAGCTTTTCGTACTCACGCATTTTGGCCTCTCTCTTTTTTTGTCTGCAAATGGGTCTCTCTTCCCTCTTCATCCCATTCCACAGATGTTGTTGTCGATTGTAACGTTGCGAGGTAGGCTGTCTGTTTTCACTCCGCTTCGACACGGAACTCCTTATGGTACCAGTTATTCTTTTGCTTTTTCCGTAAACCAATGGTTTGGTTGCAGCTATACGTAAGGAGCTTGAAATGCCGTCTCACAGTTCCCTTATACCGAGATGTTGACGAGTGCTCTCAGACCGCTGGAGTGCAAGTCGAAATCGCTCGGCTGTCTGTTGTGATTACAATTTCTCGACGTCTAGTCTTATGTTTATGGACGTACGTTTTTTTCTGCACAGAGGCGGGTGCGAGTTTTGGCTGCAACGAGATAGTGGTTCGAGCCGATGTTAGGATCTCGAAGCGTACGCACGTCTAAAACACTGAAGATGAGTTTTCCGTCTATTACAACATGATCGATCTGGTTGGTGGCTTTTCGGCCCGGAGACAGCCAGGGAGCTTGATGAATTTTTCTGTGCCGGAATTTAGTACAGATAACCATATTTCGGGCCCCGGTGAAGTGAAGTGGAGATGTTTCCTCGAGGAGGCTGAATTTACCGACTGTTGTGCCAAACATCCTTGCCTTGTGACTTCCTTGCCCACCTTATCGTTAAAGTCGCAAAGCACGATGCGTTCGTACACCGGCGTGAATGACAGTACTCGGCGACGGGTTCTCTCTCATACCACGAATCTCAAACCGAATTTGCTCGTCTTAGTCCTCGTCCCGGCCATCGCATTTTTTGGACGGCGGTGCTGTCAGCGTTCACACTAACGAGGACATCAACCAACTTGGTAGCGGCACCTTCCCAATTAAGAGACCGGACATTCCAGGTACATGCCCTTAAATCGTAATCCTTATATTGGAGGCGTTTTTTACTTGTGGGTCCCAAACCCAGCGCACATCACCCTGTGGAGGGTGAAACATCACCTTCTCACTTTAGCTCGCCTTCAAATGGTTAGAGGATACTAACTAGGGCCAGAAGTCCTACTACTTGAGCTACTTGAGTCATATGTAAAATAATCGTTTCTGGCTACTCCCAAGTGAATGGCGATCAGAGAACTTTCCTCACTTGCGTGAACTTCTACACATGACTGATTAGATATGAACATTAAACTTATTAGATATTTTACACACGGGTGCCCCTTGCTACTGCGATCCACCTTGCCAAATTATAGCTTTATATCTTAAGTTATTGCTCAGTTAAGGCACTTTGTATGTTTTCGGTTAATGACGATTTGTGGTCGTTTTTACCAAGGAACCCACATACTAAGTTTTATTAAGATACCTCAATTTTTACTCAAGTTACAACTTGTACCGTTGCACCGACGGGCGGACGGACAGACAGATAGTAAACCGGATTTCAACTTTTCTCGTCACTTTGATCATTTATATATATATATATATATATATGTATATATATATCTATCTCGCTTAGTTTTAGGTAATACCCTGTAGCAACTGGTTGCAAGAGTATAAAAAATGTTCCCATGAAAATTTTTCAAGATGAGTTTCAAACAGTTTCGTTGCTTTGAAGGCAACCATTTAAACAAAGCAAAGTACAAATAGCCTTGGTGTATCATAAATTCTTAGAACGAAAGGAACTCTTTTTATCTTTAAAAATGAATATACAAAATTATTCCACCTAGAAAATTGTCCGACATCCCTAAGAAGTCCAATATAATATTAATGCAAACAGATGCTCACAAAATTGTATTTAATTATTATTCTGCGGGAGCGTGCTTCCTTTCGTAAATTTCTTTTTCGCCAATGGAAATACACTCTCTTTCCAAACATCCAAGATACTAGTATAACCGTGCGATTCTGTATTGTGATACTGTCTCAAGTCTCTAAATTTGAGATTTTGAGACTTGAGACGATTTTGCTATTCTGTAAGTGACAGTCACAAAATCTATTACAATTCATTATTCAGAGATGTTTTTAAACTTGAATGAAAATAAATATGTCGATAACAAATATTAAATTTTCTATAACATAGTCAAAAAACATAATTATCAATAAAAGTAAAAATATATGTTGACTTTGTTTCATAATATTTACGAAATTTATGTAAAATGGATTTATTTTTAACATTTTCGTGTTTGAGTTGCTTACAAAATAGAAAATAACTACAATCGATTAATATCTGTGATGATCTCTATTCAGTATATTCACAATGGCAGACAAGAGTTCTTTTTGGTTTTGTGACCTGCTAATTACCAGGTCTCAAGTTTGAGTCAATATTTTGAGACTAACGCTAGAGACTGTTTAGTGAATAGTAACTAGTCACAAATTGAGATTTTACCTCAAAATGGCTCAAATAGAGACTAGAGACTGGTTACAGAATCCCGCTATAAGTCTGAATGATTAGAATATCTCAATTTTGGTATTTGTGTGAAGCTTCACTACAGAGGGAGAACATAGTTTGATAAATTGCCATATTTTTCTTCTGGTTTTAGTCATCCTTTATTTTATTAATAAAATAAAGATATTGAGTCTTGAAAGCGTTTATGACATCTTATCATATATAAATACATATATCGGAGAAGTTAATGCATGCCATCAAAACACAATAGGAAAATAGACAGTAGGTAGATTAGGTCACTTCAAAAAGACCAAATGAAAGAAGAACATATAAAAAGTTTGACAAATTTAAAGAGTTGTTTCTTCTCATAATTTCTTTTAGCTCTTGACATTTTTAGAAATGTGGAGTTTCCATTTGTCCAACGCCATGCAGACCTCTTATGTTTAGGTACTACTGGCAAAGGATCACGCTTAGTGGGTATAAAAAATCAAAAGTGCAATGTATTTAAGATATGTCACTTTTTTAAATTGAAATTATTTGACACAAATAAGTATTTTATACTATTAATATCATATTTTTCGATAAATAAATAAGCCAACTGAACTGTATTATCAACGATAGAAAATATTGAGCTGGATTATTTTGTTGTTGCATTATTAAACTCTAGGAAAGGGAACAACTCTTTCTCATTAGTACTCATGGCACAAAGAGGCCTATTGTTTATTTGACAGAGAATGCATGTCCCATTTGCAAATTTTGTTATACATGCATACATACATACGTTGTACATACATACATACATGTCCACATATGTATAAAAAATATCGTACCTTGCCCAGCACCTTCGTGAACCCATTTAACAGAGCGTTTTTTGCGGTTCACATACATTGATTGGCCTTTCGATTTCTGGTTGCTTATGTCGCTCAATGAATGTGATATTCTGCGTGCTAGTTCCACCTGATCTTCCACCGTTGGATGCAATGCAGGTGAATAAAACGCCGATGAGGAATACAATTTGCCTAGATTTTTTTATTTCGTTTGAAATCAGAGAAAGTTAATGTATATATATATGTATATATGTATGTAAGAAAATAGGTGATACGCTTTTCGAATTTATTTTATTTATCTGTTTTGTGTTTTCTTTAGATCAACGTGTACATAATTTTCGTGTGTCAAACTTATATTATAATAAGCTATTACTAAATTCTCTGCAAACTTTTGTTTTGGTATAGTATCAACGCACTCACTGTGACGATACTTGGAATTTGAAGGGTATCTTTGTTCAGCTCTTTAGTGTGTATTAATTTATTTTATTCAAAATAGTCTCCTTCTGCTTCAATACAGCTTTTTGCACGGTCCAAAAGCATGTCGAACGAGTATTTTAGCTCATATGGCCGCCAGTATGCCGGTGAAAGCCTTTTGAATGACCTTTACGTCTGCATAACGCTTTCTTTTCATGAGCAAATGCATTTTTCCGAAAAGGAAGAAATCGCACGGTGCCATATAAGGTGAATACGGGGAGTGGTTTATGTTTAAAATGTGATTTTTGGTCAAATAATCTTTCTTCAAATGTTGGATTCTGAGCAATTTTTTGTCGTCTGTCAATTTGTGCGGAACAAACCGTTCCCACACCTTTCGTATTTGGGCTTACGTTTGGTCAAAATGCGATAAATCGATGTTTTGGAGATGTTCAATTCTATTTCCATGAATTTCAATGATGATTTCGGCTGATTTTTGATGAACGCACAGTTTTGATGGAATTTACGGTGATCACGGATTTTGATTGGCCCACATGTTGATCGTCATTTATGTCCTCACGACCACTTTGAAAACGTTGAAACCACTCGTGCACTCTGTTACGGGATAGGCAATCATCGCCATAAACTTGTTTCATCAATTGAAACGTTTTGGTATAAGTTTTACCAATTTTAAAACAAAATTTAATGTTGGCTCTTTGTTCGAAGCTCATTTTCGCACCGATAACACAAACATACTGACACTTAAAACGCAATAACTTCATTTCCAATAGATGAAATGTCTTGAAATTCTCACTGGACAATCGATAAAGATTCTAACGCACAGTCGACATATAGATGGCGCCACCAGGAGGCGCTAGATTCAAAAAGTCCTGTTTATTTCGGAACACACTTTGTATATTGGTTTTTAAAAAATTATGCGTTTTTTCTTCGCATATCAAAGTTTTCAAAAAATTTGTAGGCAAAATTAATTTCATCATATATGGTTATAGAGAGCAACTTCTTTAAGAGGAGTGTGTACATTGTAGGATCTCCGACGTTTATTTTGATTGTTACAAACAACGTGGTACACTTAATATACCGTGTTCAGGGTATAAATATTATATTAGGTTGTCAAAAAAGTCTTGCGGTACTTTCGCTAGTTGGCGCTGAAAGTGCGTAGTTCCAGTTTTATTCATCGCATCGGGTCAGGCTATACCTTTTTGGAAAGCTCATTTCACGCGCTAACACGCTTGATTGATTGTCGTTTCTTTTAAGTCGTTCGTGAGTTATAGCGTCGCAAACATGAAGCAAAATAAAGAGAAAATACGGCATATTTTACAGTACTACTACGATAAAGGCAAAAATGCATTCAAGCCGCCAATAAAATTTGTGCAGTTTATGCACCCGGTACATGGTCGAAAGAGACCGGCATAGTAGCAGCCGTAGCATCGGTCAAGAGCTGGGCATGAGTCATCAAAAATTCATTTCAATTTCAATAAAAAAAATAAATAAAATCAATAAAAATACCGCAAGACTTTTTTGACAACCCATTATATTTACTCGACTTAAGTCCTACATTTTTAAGTCCTTTTTTGAAGTTCATCTGATAATTTTGTCTTTGATAGAGTTTATAGTATTTTTGTGTAAAACATGTGCTGCTTACAGAAAGTTATGGATATTAATAGAAGTGACAATAATAATAATATCTGAACTTAATTCTTCTGAAATAATTTCGCTCCTTAACCAAGGGAAAGCTGTAACCGATATCATACAAGTACATTTTAAGCATCATCATAATATTAAGAGTAACATTCCAGTCTAAATCTATTGAAATATCTTTCTCACTAACTAACAATAACATATATTTAGATCAGAGAATATTAAACGACGAGATTCAAAACGGTGTTCTATTGGAAGATAGAAATTGAGCACAATGGCCACAATAAGAAGCTCAAAATGATTGTTTGAAAATCAACCTCTTTTGATTTTTCCTACCGATTCGTGCGAGAAATACCATAGTGAAAATGGAAATCAAATTACAATATAGACCTGTGAAAGGTTGTTGTACTATGGTAACAAAGATGATTTTATTTGTGTTTTCAATCCGAACAAACTTCCTACTGTCTTGTCGTTTTTTCTCATAACCGCCCTTGTACAGTGTTTGTCCCCAAGCTCTTTTTGTCTGCTCCAGTCATGGTTTGTGTCTCGCGTTTTAGTAGTCCATTGCATTTTGTAGTTCTTCTACGTTGTTGCTCTCCAGCTCTTTGGTGTTTCATTATTTTCGCTGCTATTTCGCATACGGCTTTCCACTTTTCTTGTGATTCCACCATCTAGGTTTTCTGGAGTTGGGTCTATATCTAATGATTTTTTCAAAATTTGCCTTTCTTGGTTATCTTTCGTACAATGAAACAAAGTGTGCTCTAAATTCTCGATGATCTCGCCTCCGCAATAATCGCATATGTCGTTATCTTCGTGTTGCGTCGTGAAATCTTGGACATTAATGCGTGGCACGCATCCTTAATGGGGCTTATTATCAATGAGGCAGCGTGGTAAGCCGACAACAAATTGTCGGGAATAGTAGTGGGTGTACAGACTTCTTCAAAGAGGTCTGGGTCGAATTTTTTGGATCGCCAGAAACTAATCTTCAGAGTTTGTAGGTCGAAGGACAGGTCTATCACCGATTATCGGCCACCTTTGTAGAACGTGCATTGGTTGCTTGTGTTCAATTAAAATCAAGGAAAGCAAAAGCTTCCTACTATTAGTTCTTTTGCATCCCCATTCAACAGCCCAGGTATTAAAGTCGCCAGTTATTACAAATTTAGTTCTACATTGAGCATCAGTCACAAGGCTGTCGATAATATTCCTAAATATTTCATCATTAACGCTGGGGAGAAATAGCAACTACATATATGTATGTCGCTTACTTTAGCCCGAACAAAGCCATTGGAAGAGATAGAGACCCCAGTTGACGGAAGCTGGGTTACATTTCTATATATATACATATACATATCTGTTGTGTCACTTGACCAGTTTACCCCTTGACCGGTTTTATATGGTTCGCTGAGTAATGCCAAATCAATCTGCTTCTCAGCGATCGTCTGCTTTAGTAGGTTATGCGCCTCTTGACAATGATTAAGGTTAAGTTGTAAGAATCTCATGCGACTTCTTGTGCAGCCTTCTTATATAATATACCGTTCAATTCCTTTGGACCGTGCCCTAAGGCAGAGTAAACATTTCGGCTTATTGGTGTAGTCCTTGGCTTGATGTTCGCATTTGCCACATCTTTTGCAAATTCTGGACCTGTCCTCGTTTGTGAACACTTTCCCTGTGTGCCCATGGTAAAAACACCTGAAGAATCGCTGCAGCTGCCTGTGTTCCCGAATAAGAAAATTACCAACCCGGGAGTTTTATGAGTGCAGTTTGAAAGCCTCCGTAAGTCTTTCTTATGCTCTTAATTGCTGAGATCGTCAACTTCGAGTTTCTAAACTCTTTTTTTTAGAGCATAGAGAACCTCGTTGCTAATGATTTCATCCAGGTCTTTACACTAGGATTAACAGTTTAACGTTCGCTTGGTCACCTAGACATTTCCTAATATTCTCTTAAGAGTCAGTTGGCATCACTTCACCATTTAATTTTAGCAGCATTTTTCCAATTTCCGAATCCGTTAAGGTTGGAGTCGGACTTAATTTTACGTAGGATCACAGCGTAAATAAGATATAAAATTCGCAGTCTTTTGGTTAGTTTTCACAGCTGCTATGTTCCACGGTTCATACATTGGATATATGATATTTATTTGTTAATATGTAGTCAAAAATTTTATCTGCATTCTTGTGTAAGGGTAGTTTTCAGCTCTCAAGAAATGTAAAAACTTCATATAAAAAACGTTCATTTTGAAATGTTGAATAAAACTTACCAATCATCAACAACATTTCTTAAATCGCAATGAAAATATATATGTTACTACACACATACATATGTACCTACATGTTACACACATAAGTATATTTTCTTGTTTATTTTCACTTGCTCTTCTAATGTGCATCATTCACAATGCGTAACAGCTTAAGCTTAAGAAATAAGGAATTTTTTTCTTGAGCATTTACTTGAGAGCTGGAACCTAACCTATACTCGTGAAATTTAATTTATTTAACTCGCAATTTTGAATAAAAATGATAGAATTTGCCAAAGATCAAAATGTCTTCACGTATCACATGTACTATATATTACATATGTTTTTATTTTGTTTCTTTTTAAGATTTCTCATATCTCTGTTTCTTAATTTCAATAAACTATTTTCTAATAAAAAATAATCCTTACCGAGGCCATTTCCCACCGAATTGTTGCGTTGTAATTGAACGCTTCTCATATTCTACGCACGATTTTACGGGCAGTACGTTACTCGCACACATCGCAAATACGTGCTCGTGTCTACGCTGGACACGGCTGAATGATGCCCCAGACTCCGTTTGAATTTGTCCCCATTTCGGAAAATAAAGAGAGCGTTAAAAGGCCGTCGTTATACAAGATAGATGAAAATCGCTGAAAGAGCTAAAGGCCATCCCGAAAAATTAGTTTGAAAAGTATTCCGGAGATTGGAAGAAGCACTGATATAAGTGCATAATAGCGAATGGGGACTATTTTAAACGCGTCAATTCTAATGTAGGCGAATGAACAAGTATTTTTTCATAATACAAAAATTCTTGTAATTTTTTGAATACTCCTCATATTATCCTTTGATTACTATGAGTAATACATTAATTACACACCATTACTCTAGCTTCTCAAACCGCATATAGACCTAGCGCTATGCTGATCTATACCAAAATCAAATTTTTTAGCTTATTTTGTGACTGAGTTAAAGTCGTATATTTTGTTTTATAATTAACTGGCTGATGTCTCTGTTTATTTTTTAAACTGTTACTTTCACTGACAGATCAATGAACGGATGAGCAGACAGGTAACACTTTGTCTCGATATTTTGAATATTTTCGATAGTTTTATTTATATCAAACAAATGTTAAGTAAACACTATTATTGTACTAGGTGCAACGTATTTCGAAGGTTTAATAAGGTAGTTATTCCATTCATGTAATTAACATTCCTTTCAAACAAGTCATTAACAACTAATAGTGTAATTGAATTTAAAAAATATTTCCAATTATGTATGTGGTCTAAATGCTTATGGGCATGTGAATTTTGGAAGTGATCTGTAAAAATAAATTATAAAAGCACTCTAGTAGTGAGCGATAAAGTTTTAATATTAATTTCTTTAAATATTGTCATATAGAATGGTGAGGAAAAGTACTTATATATTTTTTATCGAATTTTGGAACGAATAAAAAAGAAAACATTGAAGTAAATGAATATATAAATTTGTTTACTCCCCACTGTAGTCGGTTAGTATTATACTGTATTTTGAGCAATTGGATGTCCGTATCCATGTATATATGTACATATGCATGTAAAAACGTATCACCATTGATTAAATAGCTATAGTTGTACTTACGATTTCTTGGAACAATTTCATTGGCATCTGTCGCTGGCGTAAAGATTTTGAGCAAATCGATATGTTTTGGAGCGTTTGTTGACTCCTTCATTTTAAATTTTAGGCCATTAAATATGAAACGAATGAAATTAAAAGAAGGATTATTATTAATAAAATGAATATACATATTAACATGAGACAATGGGCTAGACAAAAAAAGAACTCGATTGAAAATCGATATTTGCCAGCTTGAAGATAATTAGATTCATCAGATGGCTTGTTCAGTCAGTATATATTTTTTATAGATAAAAAAAATGTTCACAGAAAATTTTATTTCAAGGGTTCAAGATGATCACCATTCAGCTGTTGTAATGGTTTGGTGGTGAGTGTCCTGTAAAGGCTTTACACCTCTTAACTTCTGTGAAGATAAGACTGGGGCAAAAGTGTAGCAGCAGGATGCTTTAGAAGGCTTGGTTAAGAAGTTAAGGAATACTCTCTTCGATGCAGAGGATTGATTTTTCCAGCCAGATTCAGCTTCAGCATACAAGACAAAAACTACCCAGCAGTGGCTTAAAAGCAATATTCCTGATTCTATAGCTGCGGATGATTGATTGGCCGGCTGGAAGATCAGATATGAATCCTTTGGATTACAGTTTGTGGTCAGAGCTGGAAAACATAGACTGTCGAATACCACATATAAGCCTAACGATCAAAATCATGTTCTTGTGAAGATTTTTTTCTTTTTGACTAGATATCTTCACGAAGAATTTCAGATCGGACCTATATAGCATAAATCTTTCACAATAACTGGTCGATCAAAATCAAGTTCTTGTATGTAAGCATTTTTGTTTGGGAGTATTCTAGTACGAGTATCGGTGCAAACGAGGCTAAAGTTTTTCCTTGATTATTTAGTATAATTGGTTTTCTAACCGTTAACTACTGCTTATACTTTCGAATTTAACAATATATATTGTAATTGTCCATATGTTGGCGTTATTAGTTTATCAAAGTTGTAAAAAACGTTAATTTCTTTCAAATTTGTATACTCTTTCGAAATAATCGGACATTTTTCAAATTTTTGAAATATTTTCATTTAAAATAAATCGTAGTTGATGTTGTCTAGCTTTTGTTTTGAATACTTTTCGCGATATAACTTAACTTGTTTTCAAAAATGTAACAAAAATTGTTATCGTCCAAATGTTGGCTTTGGTAATTATTCAAAGTTAAGTTCTTCACAATTTCAATAAAAATAAGTTGATATTTTAAACATTACACTTCTTCTTTTAGTTTCAGATTTGTTTTCACTGTTTTCTTTAATTGTTTTAATTTTGTTTTGTAAAATTTATATATTATATAACAATTAGTTTAATTATAATTCAGTACAGTCCTCTTTTAAGATTTCTAATTTTGTTTGTAGTATTAAAAACCTTAAAAAAAATATTCTTGCCGGCTGGGATTTAGAATAACATAACCCGATTTCGGGCTTATAATTGGTATGTACGGACAGAGGAGGTTCTCCAGATCAAGAAAATATATATATATATGTAGTTGCCGCTGACTTATGGTTTTTGAGATATTTGCATTTAAAGTTCAAAAATTCAACTATTTAAAACGAGTGTTTATCCGATTTATAATTAATTTTACGTTTATATTTTTAACTAAAAGTGTAAAAATAACTTTAATTCCATGTTAAACTTTAGTTGAAATCCATTTATTCACGCAATAAGAAAATGGTTGCAAACAAGCAAAAAATTAGTGTTACCATATTTGGTAATGGAATAAAAATAAGACAACACAGTGAATATGACGTCAATATAAAATCCATTATCAAGTAATGAGTAATGTAAAATCTTTCAGAATTTTTATTGTCTTGATAAATCCCGGTGTTGGATCGGCCAGAGTTATTTTTCTTTAAGAGCAGCCGAAGGCCGCCAGTGCAGAAAGGTGTTCAACGCGAAAGCACTGATCACGCCCAGGTGTTGGTCCGACCAGGGTTATTTTTTTTAAGCGCGGCCAAAGGCCGCCAAATATTAAACGAATTCTATGCGAAAAACTAATGTGTTATTTATTTCCTGTCATTGGGGTATTATTTATTTTCTTTATTTCTTTTGGTTCTTCTGTGAAATATGTACGTAAGATAACACTGATTATTAGTTATAATGCAACCCTTTTGTTATTGTGTGAACAAAAATTAAATATTGAATAAAAGTTATTTTTGCGCTATATAATATAAAATAAATGATTAGAAACGAATGTTAGTGGATATAAAAGTTAAAAATTTAAGTGTAAAATTCATTATAAATCGGAGAAACACTTGTTCTAAATAGTTGAATTTTTGAACTTCAAATGCAAATATCTCAAAAACCATAAGTCAGCGGCAACTATATATATATATATATATTTTCTTGATCTTTAGGACCTTCTCCATTTGTACATACTCATTTTAACCCCGAAATTAGGGGTTATTCTAAAATTTACCCTTCTTGCCTTTGGCAAGAACTTCTTTTTCACTCGTTTTTTTTAATATTTTTGGCTGGCAGGAATAATTATAAGTATAAATATGCATATCCACGTATATACTATATACCAATTATTTATGCACTAACTCACGTCATTTTTAAGCCAAATTTGTTTACTCAATTCTAAAAGAAATTGTTTCTTAATGGGATTATGTCGATCACTAGGTTTAAGGCCGCGCTTCTTTTCCAACATGCAATTGCCCGTTGCATACGATTTTAGCAAAACATTGCCACGTTCGTTATTCGCATAATTTTTAGAATTAGACGCAATTTGACTCTTTTCGTACATTTTGCAGCGATCGAATTGGATTTAAAATGCAATGTACGTTGCCATTAAAATTTATATATCATAAAGGTTTTCAAAAATAAATATCCATGTTGGCGCCATTTTGATTGACTGCCTTTATGCACGCTCTCGTTTTCGAATGAACATTTGTTCGATTACGTTATGTAAGCAGAAAATACTGACATTTATTTCAGTATGTATATATTGTTACATACGCATACTTCACCGTACACATTGAATAAAAAGAAAAGAAAAGTTTATGTGTAGAAATATATAAATATATGGGAGGCATTAAGCCATTTCCCTGCCAACCACGGCTACCCACTTGTGTCAAATATTTCAATACAACTACACATTTTTTCTCTATGCACTAACACCAACGCACATTTTCGGGTTATTTTTTGTTTACCCAAATGCGATGAAAAAAAGTTTCTTTCATTTCTTGATTTATTTGAATGAGTGCGAAGGAGAAAGCATAATTGTCAATAGTGCCAAAAGAAAATCCCAAAAAGGGTAATAAAAAACGATTGAAAGACGTTTGTTATTCGTGATCGTACCATCCTAAAGAAGGTAAGTGAATGATTTTTATGTGATTTTTTTTTAATAATTTGCAAATAATTACTTCATTTGTTTTTATAGCATTGGAAATCAGAATGAATTGGAAATAGCAGCTGCAGCAATATCATCAGAAGCATCAAATATCAATTGTTAAGTAAGTATGTGAAAAAAGTGTGTGTACTTTGAAATTGGACTGCGCAGTCCAATATAATACGCAAAAATAAATACATACATACGTATGTAAGTTAACACAGCACTTGTTACTATTAAGTATAGGCTTACAACTTCCGACACGTGTGGCCGAAATGCACCAGAAAGTGCACGGTCAGCGTCTGCACTACCTGTTGTGCAGAATAAGATTCGTGGAAACGAATCACGCCACGGAATATTATTTAGCTTAGAATTAAGTATAAATATTATAATTTTGTTAAGCTAAGTTTCAGTTTGAAAACTCAAATAAAGATACGCGGTAACGCTGCCCCAATGCAGCTCCGCTAAAAAAAATTATATTTTTTTAGTTATTTAATAACTAAAAGGCTTAACTGGCGCCCGAGCTAAAAAGTCATAAATAATAGAGAAAAAAAGGCCCCCTAGTAGCATAAAGCAAACGGGAAGCACTAGTTGCTAGCCAGCTCTATTCGCGAGTGTCTAATTAAGTGAAAAACAAAAGACACACAAAGTGTTATCTGTTAATTAAGAAATCCATGACAATGTGCATAAAAACTCGGAGATATTATGAATAAAATTTAAAGCAAAACTAAAAACGACACGTGTAACAAATACCAAACAACTGAAGAAAAGCGTGCACAAGTGAAAGGATGAACAAAGCAATAATACAAACCTAACGATGTGTGCAAACTAAAAAATATCGAAAGACTGCTTAAGAAACTAAATCTGCAAACAGTTAAGGAAAAAAACTTAGAATAACAAATCGAAGAGTGTAGCGACTTGCAACTTGCTAAGCGTAAAATACACGCAAGTTCAGGGATACAAATCATTTCAGTTTTAATAAAACAAAAAAAAAAATTAATTAACAAACTACAAAAATAATACAAAACACAATTTAATAAAATACAATAACAATAAAAATATAAATAAAAAGCGAGCAATTAATCACGGTTGAAGGCAGCAAGCGGTGTGCGTGAATTAAATATTAATGAAAATATGCGTGTTTGCGTGCAACAAAATACGCCAAAGTGTAAATTAAATTTATTGCAACAAATTTCGTGGAAGCAAAAATCAACGCATATTGCAGGCAGGGAAAAAATCGAGGCAGATATTTAACAGGCGAATTGCAGCTCAGCAAGTGGAGATATCCGGCCCGGCAGCTAATAGGAATACTATCGGTGGTAGCAGCGACAACAGAATCCCCAACAATCCTGTAAGTGGAAGCAGCCTTTAGTAACTACTTAGATATTATATTGAGAGTATCAATATATTATTATATATACTAAGAATATTAAAAATATACAAATGGCGAACCCCAATAATTTAATCCGCCCTCCAATTTTCCCCCAATTCGGCACCTAATACCCCTCAGACATCCCAAAATACACAATTGAGCATGGACGACCTGTCCAGGCTCATAGCTAGTATAGCTTCAGATATAGTAAAGACACAGGGACCGCAAGTGGTACATGCGGCATTACACCCAAATGCAATTGCAACCGACATTACGGACCAAACAATAGGCATAGAACATAGGAACAACTTAGGCGAATTGGATAGGATACCTGACATCGTAAAATGTCTAAAGGAATACTCCGGCAATCCAGGAGAATTCAGCTCTTTTTTTAGCTATATATGAACCTCAAAAAGGGACACCGAAGTATTACGGAATTTTAAGCGTAATACGGAGCAAAATAATGGGCAATGCCGATGCGGCATTGGAAGCATACAATACGCCACTTGATTGGATCAATTTCCAAATGTCTAATTATGCACTACGGTGACAAACGCGACTTGTCAACATTAGAATATCAAATGACCACAATGGTCCAAGGAAATAGAACGGCTTCAGAATTTTTATCAACAGGTGTATAGCCACCTTTCATTGATACTAAATAAATTAGGTTGTCTCGAATCTCTTCGCATGCTGACACAAGCATATAGAGACAAAGCATAAGATACTTTTATAAGAGGGCTTAACGAGGATTTACCTAAACTATTAGGAATACGAGAGCCGGCAGACCTGCCGCAAGCTCTTCATCTCTGTTTAAAACTACAGAACCAAAACTTTCGTATGAACCATGCGTACAATGGAAGACTAGTACAACCTCTACCCTTACCTCCAAGAAGGAATTTTCCACAGCCAGAAAGGAATCAATTTTACCCCCAGCTAGCGCGTTTACCCCAACCACAGCGGACAACTTGGCAACCAAGGCAACAACAATATAACAATTTTCATGCCACGTCCAGAGCCCATGGACGTCGACCCGAGCATACACTCTCGTCGCGTTAACTATATAAACAGACGCCAAGGAAGTGAGCACTTTGGCAAGAGGCCACAACAAATTCCGAATCAACAGCGAAGGAAAGAGCAGCGAACATTCCACATTGACTCAGCTTCACAGGAAGACGGACAATTTGGTGAACCAAGCGATATCCATTTTTTAGAATAATTAGCTCATCGCTCCCCTTCTTCGAAATAAAGACGGAGAGCGGCAGAATTTTGAAATTTTTAGTGGATACAGGTTCCAGTAAAAATTATGTTAAGCCAGAGCTGGCAAAAAAAAAGAATCCAAAACGATAATCCCTTTTTTGCAAAATCTATTGCGGGAAATTTAGAAATCAGAGAACATACTTATGTTCAACTTTTTAACTTTAAAGATAAAATTAAATTCTATCTATTGCCACTTCTCAAAACATTTGACGGTATTCTAGGGAATGATACCCTTCGGGAATTTAAAGCCATTATATACACTGGCGAAAATTACATGACTTTAAGTAACGGCTTTAAGGTTCACCTCAAACAGCTCCCCTCACAGCGAGTGAACGCAATTAATGTTGATGAGGGGAACCTCTCAGAAAATCAAATGAACACGATGGAAAACATCGTAAATAAATACCTAAAGCTTTTTCCGAACCTGACGAAAAGCTAACCTATACAACAAAAGTTGTCGGACAAATTCGGACAACATCCGATTCCCCTGTTTACACAAAATTCTATCCATATCCTGCAGCATTGAAACAGGAAGTGGAATCTCAGGTAGAAAAGCTTTTAAGCGATGGTATAATTAGACCATCTAGATCACCGTACAACTCACCAGTGTGGATTGTATCGAAGAAGCCAGACGAGGCAGGAAATAAACAATACCGTATGGTCATTGATTATAGGAAATTAAACAAAGTAACGATCGCGGACAGCTACCCCATTCTGGAAAATATGGAAGTAATCTCTGAACTAGGTAATATCAATTTCTTCTCAGTGATCGACCTTAAAAGTGGTTTTCACCAGATTCGACTAAAAAAATCTGATATAGAAAAAACTGCTTTCTCTATCAACAATGGGAAGTACGAATTTACTCGAATACCATTTGGCCTAAAAAATGCGCCCTCTATTTTTCAACGCGCATTAGATGGTATATTAAGAGAACACATAGGGAAATGTTGCTACGTGTATATCGACGATATATGTAATTGTTTTCAGCAAAACAGAAGAGGAACACTTCGAACTTGGCATAAGAACCAACCCAAAAAAAGTTGAAGCCATTTCAAACTTTCCACAACCACAAAATTTAAAACAACTTCGCAGCTACGCTAAACTTGCAAAACCCCTAACATCTCTTTTAAAAGGGGAAGACGGTCGTACGTCAAAGAATAAATCTACTCACATAAAAATAAATTTGAATAGGGAAGCGATAGAAACTTTCATGAAAATAAAAAATTCCCTCTCCTCAGAGGATATCATCCTCACGTATCCGGATTACAGCAAAGAATTTGAGCTAACCACAGATGCGTCCAACTTCGCCATAGGCGCAGTATTGTCTCAGTCAGATAGACCAATAGCATTTTTATCCAGGTCATTAAGCAAAGCGGAAGAGTACTATGCCGCGAATGAAAAAGAAATATTAGCCATCATTTGGGCATTGAATTCATTTCGGAATTATCTGTATGGATCGGCCAGAGTAAAAATATTAACCGATCATCAACCATTAACTTATACGTTAAGCAATAAGAACTGTAATAGTAAGATGAAACGCTGGAAAGCAATACTAGAAGAATACAGTTATGAGATGCACTATAAGCCAGGTAGAACAAACGTCGTGGCCGACGCACTGTCAAGATTCAAGTAATTTACCCCTTACACTTTGACAAATATAAAATTAGGTTTTAGCAGTTCCAAGTGGAAAAAATAACAAACGATGAAGAGCAAGAGAATATTATTATAAATGAACATAAGAGAGCGCATAGAAATTGCAGGGAGAATTAGATACAAATTTTAGAAAAATTCTATTTTCCAAATATGGCGAAACAAATAAATAAGATAATAAAAAATGCGTTACTTGTAAGGAGAACAAGTACGATCGCCACCCATCAAAGCCGCAACTACAAGCCACACCCAAACATAATTACCCTGGACAAATAAACCACGTAGATATATTATTGATAGGCAAAAGGCTAGTTCTGACAGCAATGGACAAATTCTCAAAATACGCTATCGCAGAACCCATTAAATCTAAGGCAACAGAGGATATCAGGCAATCTGTAAGGGACATTCTTTTCTTCCTTGTACCGGAAACATTGGTTATAGATAATGAAAGATCATTTAACTCAGAGTCCATCAACTTTATGATAGAGAACGAATTTGGCACCAAAATATATCGCACCTCCCCTTACACAAGCTGCTCGAACGGTCAGGTTGAGCGCTTTCATTCTACTCTACAGGAGATTATGCCTTGTCTGCAAACAGAGAAAACCCACTGATCCTTCCAAGAACTTTTGGAACAATCAATCAAAGAATATAACTACACTATTCATTCAACAAGGGGAAAAAATCCATTGAAATCTTCTTCGGAAGACGGGTCAGTAGCGACCACAGGCTAATAGAAGAGGAAAGAAAAGAAACGAAAAAAAGGGTTCAGGAAAAGCAATTGGCAGATCTTTCCCACCAGAATAAAAACCGAACACCACCCAAACAATATTTTGAAGGGGATGAAATTTTTGTTAAGATAAATAAAAGATTAGGAACTAAGTTATCACCTAGATTTAGGAACGAAATTGTCGCGCAGAATTATAATACCACTGTTGAAACTAAAACAGGCAGGATTGTTCACAAAAACAACATAAAACAATGTTAAGAAGAAAAAATTATTTGAAGGTGGAAAAACCTCGAAATGGAAAACCTACAAATTTACCTCATCCTAATTATATTGGCACCCACTACAACAACCCAACAAATTAACGTTCAGGACTTGACAAACAATAATGGATATCTACCAATTAAGACAAGAGAAGTAAGGACAATTAACCATTATGATAAAGTCCTACATTTTATCAACTTAACCAAATATGAGGAAACACTTTCACTTATTTCGGACAACATTAATACACTAAAGACAACTACTTTCGAAAACAGACAATTGCTTGACACAACTCACAAAAATTTCAATTTATTAGAAGCGAAGCTAGAAGGTTTACACCAGAGGTGGGCACTCACACATATTGTTCCATTTGTACACGCATACTATTACTATTTGTGTGTGAAGCAGCGAAAGCACGAATTTGAGCATGTCGTTCGGCACAACAACAGTGTACACTGAGTCTTGCAAGTTAACGTACAAATGTGCTATTCATGATTATTATTTATTGTTATTACTTTTTATTCTTATTATCTCATTATTATATTATTATCATTATATTATTATCATATTATCTTATTATTATTATTATTATTTAATAAGACTACCTATGTCTATTTCTCCTTCGTAGGTCTTAATCCGGAGGAGGTCTGCTAAATGCTGGTCCGTCATTCGATTTCTTTGTTTGTTAAGTATAAGTTGCATCGACGAAAAGGCAGATTCACAGTTGTATGTCGATCCAAACATAGAATACAGTCCGTAAATCTGATCCTTTGTCTTTGGATACTTCTTTTCGTCGATTGCCCTCCAAAATTGTTTGCCAGTTAGCAACGGAATTGAGAAATCTTGTCTCATGTTAACTAACTCTGGTTGCAGTTCAGGGTCTTTCTTTTCAATATCGCAGATAAGGGTATATTCGTGCAAATCTATTATATTCTTTATAATTTCAAAATCTTTAAATCTTAAATGATAATCTGTGTATGAGTTTTCTAGTATGTTGCAGTATTCTATGTTCTTATCAAATGTTTTAAATTGGCTATAGATTTCTGTTACTTTTTTCAAATTTAAAAGATTTCCATTTTTTATTTCATCTGTTATGTCGCACAAAAAGGCTAGATCATACAAAAAAATTTTGGTTTTTAGTTCTAAAACGAAATCCCCGTTACCTGCAGACACATTTTGTTCAAAAAATGTTAAGATTTCATTCGGTAAATCGAACAGGAGCTGAAGGCTTCTCCCACGGCTTAGCCAACGAACCTCAGTATATAATAGTACGTCACCGTATTCCGCTTTTAGATTCTCAAGAAGCGTTTTGAATTTTCGGTGGTTTAAAGAGTTGTGGCCCCCTTTAATTTTATTTATAATTTTTATTGATATATTCATTGCCCTTTTCAAATAATCCCCTTTTGCGATTAACGCTTGATGGTGGATTATACAATGGAAAAAAAGAACCTTGAAATGATTTTTTAATAATTGCCCTACTAAGCCTCTTTTTCGATCCCACCATTACTTTGGGACCGTCCGTACAAATTCCGGATAATTTATTTTTATCAACGAAACAGAAAAACATTGTATAAAATGTCACCGGTTACATTGCTATGCAAAGCAAGCAAAAATCAAAAATTTCTTCGAAAGTTTGATAGTTTTGATCGACAGTTTTTACACAAATTATTAGTTGAAAAATACTATTTAGATCAGTACTCTCATCCAAACTGAGAGAAAAATATTTGCAATTTAGCAATCTATTTTTAGTCTCAGAGTGGATGAATTTGCTTATGTCTTCAGTCCTACGTGTGACGGTACGACGAGATAAAGGTACTTTTTCTATGATTTTCAAAACTTCTTGCTCTTTTTCATCAAAACATTTCAAAACTTTTGAAGACAAATTTAAGAAAAAAAGGTCATCTTCAAATGGGCGACACTGCTTTGCCAAAGCCAACGCAACAGTAAAACATGCCTTTATTAAAGGCAAATCAATATCTTTATTATTATTTTTACCATTATCAGTTTCAGAATCATTATTATTATCATTTGCAATGAATTTAAAAAAAATTCTGCTTGCAATTGCAAAAGCATTAGCTTCCGCTCACCTTCAGTAAAAAATCGTGGTGTTGCTTGAACAAGTGTTTGCATGCGACTGTTTTGCTTTCCCATAGCCACTGGTATGATAGGATTTAGTCTTCATTGTGCCGAGGGCTACCGATCATTCGTATTCTATAAATAGCGTAATATTTTGTGCTGCTCATCGCAGCAGAGGCCCTATGCACGCGTGCATAGGAAAATCAACACATTTTAAATCTAAACGAGGCCTCCTTAATATCATAGGAAAAGGATTAAAATACATAGCAGGTACCATGGACAGCGACGACGAAAAAGAAATTAGCGACGCACTTACAAAATTGCATAAAAGCGAAAGAACAGATGCACAAAATATTAATAATTTATTATACTTTAGCAACCTCATTTCCGGACAAATAAGCAACGTTACGGACCATATAAATAAGCAGCAAATTATTGTGAGTGATTACATAAACGAATTTAAAGAAACAGCGCTGACAGTTAAGACTTTGGAAGACGACATTCAATTCATTAAACACACCTATAAGGTTAAAAACGATATATCGCTTTTACGCAATCACGTGGACGACATTGGACATATAATTTTTTCAAGCAAATTAGGCATAATACCAACAGATATACTGACATCTACAGAACTAAATCCCATTACCGATTTCGAAAGCTTTAGCCACATAAAAACAGCAGTACTTTTCCAGGATAACACGATCATTATAACCGTCCTCATACCTCAATATTCCAACAGCATCCTATCCCAAATCAAAATTAAAACCCCTTCCCAATATAAACAATAAATCATTAGTTATAGACAAATTCGATGCACTAGTAGATGAAGATAATAATATGTACAATGTAGAATTTAAGGATAATCTAGAGAAAAATTTAATTAAAGAGAAGGATCAATGTTTAACAAATATATTAAAATTTGAAGAAGCACTTTGTAAGCTCAGAATTTGTAATGAGCAATCTTTAAACGAAGTGCTACCAAGCACACTAATATTTAATAATTTCCAATCAAAAATTACCCAAAATTGTAATAAAAAAAATATAAAACAAAGGGGAACTTTTTTAATAATAATTTAAAATTGCGAAATAAGCGTATTTAGCAGATCATATACTAATGTATAAAAGGAAGTATATGAATCCTTTGTATTATCAAATGTTATAACTAAAATTAAAGAAAATACAAATTTTGCTAATAAAGAATTAAGACTGGAACCATAGTATGTGAAACAACTCCAGCATGAAAACAATATTGAATTTTTGATAAATAAAAGCGACAGCCTGCACAATCCAATATGATATGTGAAAACAAATGTTTGTTTTATATTTTAAATGATCAAATAATATTTATCTTTTTTTCAGATGTTATTATCATTTTATACAATTAATCTTTCTTTTTCTTTTAGATATTACAAATTTAATGTAATTATTATTTTATTTCAAGTATTTGTCTTTTATAATCTTTTTTCAGATGATAATTATTATTTTTAATTAAATATATTGTGTATTGTTTGTATTAAAAATATTAAAATTAATAATTTAAAAGTTAAAAAATTTTGTTTGAAATTTTAAGAAATTTTTAAAGTAGGAATCAAAAAATGCGTTCCCTGCATCAGCCGTCGATGGGGGATATTAGAGCAGGACAGATATACTTTTTTATATGACACTGCTGAATGAGCGCAACAGAGATGTATGATCACAAGTATACGTACGTGTGAGCGGAAAACTGGGTAGAATCTTCACGCGGCCTATGGCAATCTACTCAAATGTTTACCCATTTTACTACCTACTGATTCACAGGCTTTTTACCCGCTCATGGTTGGCAGGGTTCTTTATTGAATATGCCACTGTTTGTACATGTATTTGAATCAGTGGTGAGCATCAATGAACTGTAACTGTGTTGGTATGCACGAAAAGAAATCAACACATTCTGAATTTAATTTTGCTTTTGGTTAAATATTGCTTTTGGTTAAATATTGCATGATATAGAATTTGACTACCCAAAAATAAAATGCATTTAAATAACTCAAATATGAACTTCATTTGAAAGGGTCCACAGAACTTTTGATAATTTTGAAAGAAAATAATTTTCTAGTACTACATTAAGATATTTTATTTATTTATTTATAATAATTCATATAACAAAAAGAGTTTTATTATATAAATACATAAACGCAGCACTGGCTACGAGGCCTTCAGCCGTCTTGTAATTATAACTAGGTGAAAAATTCTAATTGCTAAAGGTTAGTAAAGATGTAAGTTGCTTAAATATATTTTAACAAATCGTTGGTTTTTAAGAAACTATATACAATCATCACGTTTTTTTCTGAAGGTTCACTTAGTAGTTTTATGAGATCAATGTTGCCAGAGTTGTGGGCTGTTGGGTGAAGCATCGGACAGAGTGTGAGTAAGTGTTTGATAGTAGCGGTGTCATCGCAAAGGGGGCAAATGGATGGGCTTTTACCCGATAGTAAGTGGGCGTGTGTTATGATAGTGTGTCCAATCCTTAATCGAGTAAATGTCTTCATTGCGCTAGTTGGAACTGTTGACGAGTAGATTATACGATTTCTGGCTGGGTTTATGACCGCGTAGTGATGTTTAAATGTTTTCCATTCGCTTGCGTTTTTTTGATGCATTTTGTGCTTAATAAGGTTAAGAATGTCTTGCTTGGATGAGACGTAGTATGTTAAGGCAGGAGTCCTGGCTACATTTTTCGCAGCGAGGTCTGCAAAGTGGTTGCCTGTAATACCAGCATGGCCAGGGATTCACATTACTTGGATTTTCTGAGGGGCACCAATGACCGCGTCTCTGATAACTTCTATTATGGGATTGCGATTGGAAGGAGACGTTATTGCAGACATACACGATTTGCTGTCTGTACAGATGAGGAACTTTCCTTTAGTCTTTTTTGCGTAATTAACTGCATGAAGGATAGCAGATCCTTCAGCGGTAAATACAGAGGTCGTTGAGGGAAGAAGCCAATTGCAAATGATTTCTCCTGTGGCAGTGACAACTGCTAACGAAGTGGAATCGATGGACTTGGAGCCATCCGTAAACAATAACTTCCAGCCATTATTTGTGTAATTAGATTCCAGTTCAGCAAAGGTTTGTTTAAAGACTTCGTTTGGTGTATTTTGCTTGGACAAAAACATAAGCTTATTCTGTAGTATTTTATCATTGATCAGACAGGGATAATGTCGAGTGGTGAATTTGCGTGTTGCGTTACGTAAAATATTATTTTCTGCAGCGAAACTTAAGCATCTCGAAATAGCCGATTGTATTCTTGGAATTTTTTTTTTTTTCGTGGCATGCGTGATAGTTGTATTTAGTAATGGGTTGGTGTTCTCAGCCGTTTTCGCAAGAATTTGAAGCGAAGAATCTATAATTTTATTTTGAATAGTTGGTAAACCAGATTCAGCCATTATCGTTTTTATTGGCGAGGTTGGAAAGGCGCATCGCCGTATTGCGCAATGGTAAGGTGCATTTAAAAGGTTGATACTGCTTTTGGAGCAATTGCCATAGATGGGGAGCCCATAATCTATTTTTGAAGTTAGCAAAGCCCTGACAACTAGTGTTCGGATGATTAATGAATGCTTAGACGAGAGATATTTAACAATATTTAATCGTGACATTAACGAGTTTCGGACATATTTACCGTGAGCATTAAAATTATAATTAGAGTCAAAAATTAATTGAATGAATGAATACATTCGATGTTAGTTTGGTTGTGGGTTAGTGAAATACCGTTGCAATTTTGCTTCCTACATACATGAAGGATATGTGTTTTGTCTAAGGAAAGTGAAGCACCAGACTCCAGTGACCAAGTCTCAATTCTGGCGAGTATATTAGTAAATAAGGATTGAGCTAAATTAACGTCAGAGACTTTTGTGTAGATTAGGAAATCGTCAGCATAGATCTGGTGCTCAACTCCTTTGTAATTTTTATCATCCTACTAATATCATCGAAAGCAATGATAAAAAGGAGGGCTGAAAGAGGTGAGCCTTGCGGCGTACCATTAGAAAGCGGGAGTGTTGAAGAAAAAAAACCATTTACGTTGACTTTGAGTTTTCTGTTTGTGAGAAAGTTAGTAATAAAACGTATCATATTCTGGCCTATTTTCCATTTTCTAAGTTGTCGAATAATAATATGGGCTCCAATTTTGTTGAAAGCTCTGTGAAAGTCCAAAGATAGTACGGACACGTGGTTTTTGCTGGACAAAGCGTTAGTAATGAAGTAGTCTAGTTGGATTAAAGCATTTAACGTGCCTTGACCTTTTTTGTAGGCGACTTGATTCGGTGATATGAACTGTTTCGCTGGGCATACCACATCAAGCGGTTAGCCACGATCTTTTCCAAAATTTTGCACATACATGGAAGGAAGGAAATCGGCCTATAGTTAGCAAGTTTATCGGAGGATTTGTGTGGTTTAAGTATTGGTATGACACAGGACGTTTTCCAAAATTGGGGGTAGACACGAGTATTGAAAATTTTGTTATAAAGCTTTACCAATCGGAGCTTGAGGCTTTTTGGCATATGTCTGATAATTGGATAAGAAATTTTATCTTGCCCCGGGGACTTACCCTTAACGGTAGATGCAACGAACTCGAATTCAGACAGTGAAATGCTGGTTTCTGTTTGTTTAGCAGAAAAAGAAAGAGGGGAGACAGAGTAGGAAGTGTCGGACAGTGTGGTGGTTTTAGAGGTTTGAAACTGTGTGCTGAATGAAATATCTGAGCTTGTTTCAGAATAGTGGTTTGCAAAAAACTCGGAAATATCGGATGGATTGGTTACCAAACCTGTTGCCCCCTTTACGCATTGAATGGTTAGATTTCTAGGCACTCCAGCAAGTTTTTTTAAAGCGTTCCATATTAACTTAGGACTAGACGAAGGATTTATTTTGCTTGTGAAATCCTGAAAACATTTACGCTTGGCCTGTTTCGAGGAACGACGGAAAAGAGCATTGGCTTTCCTGAAAGATATTAAGTTGACTAGTGATCGAGCGCGTTTGTATTCATACCAAGCTGTCTGTTTTTTTGCCCGCAATTCACCGATTTCTTTATTCCACCAAGGAACACTCTTTGAACTTGCTGTTGGCTTTGTATGAGGAATGCTAGCATTCGCTGCTGAACGGATAATTTTTGTTAACCTCGCACTTTCTTGGTTAGGGTTGTCAGATATTGGGGTATTATTGCCATTTATATCGCAATGTGTCTGAAACTTCTCCCAATCAGCGTAATCAGTTTTGAATACCTTATTTATTTTGTGGTTTTTATTGTTGAACCTAGGTGCAATTTTAGTACAATGGGGAAGTGATCGCTTCCATACAGGTGATCGAGTATACTCCATTCGCACTCTGTGGCAAGTGTGTCGGTGCACATTGTAAGATCTACATGGGAAAAAGTGGAGTGAGTGGAAAAGTGTGTCGCGGATCCGTTATTCAAACATATTAAGTTAGAGGAAAGTAAAGCGTCTTCAATGCATTTGCCCCTCTTGTTGGCTATTGGAGAGCCCCATAGTGGACTCCATGCATTAAAATCACCAGCGAAAATTAAAGGAGTAGAAGCTTGGTTGATTAACTGCAGGATGTCTGTCTGGTAAAATGTTCATCTGATGCAATATAGGTGCAGATAATGGTGATTTTTTTAACTAAGATAATTTCGATCGACATAGCCAGCAAGTTAGATTGAATGGCATTAATTTTGTGTGGAATATCTCTTCTTATGAGAATCGCAATACCCCTTTTACCTGTGCTAATATGTGGAAGATTGTGAAACATGCCAATGTACTGCTTAGGAGTAAAAGCCGACAAGTTGAAAGAGATGTGAGTTTCATTTAAGAGTATAATAGCTGGGGAATGATCTTGTATTAATAATTGAAGCTCATTGTAATTATTAGTGTAGCCGTTTAAATTCCATTGCAATAATGGAATCATAAGATCTATGTAGGAAAAAAAGAAAAAAGGAAACAGAAGAGAGCTAGAATATCAACTCGTATGAGCAGTCAGTTGAAGCTGAGTGTCACCAATTGAGTACTAGTTCAAAAGAGAGTAAAGGCTAAGCGTATTTATTCAGAGTCAATTTCTATTTGTTCAGTATGTTGAGTAGAGTATTGATTATCGTTGGAATTAATTGTTGTTGGAAAAAGATTTCCGTGATTAGGTGGATAAGACTGCACGGTAGTGTTGGTAGTAGTGTTGTTGAAGTCAGTATATTTATTAAGCGAGTTTAAGGAGTTGTTTAAGTTAGAAATGAGAGAGGCTGTTGTTGGACTGAAAAGTTTGGGATTTAAGAAAGAGGCTTGTTGGGTACAGTTGTCGCTGATATTTTTAGCTGAATGTGAGACGTTGTTGTAGTCTGAACTGATCGATGCAGGCTTGTTGATGGAAATATGTTTGTTGTTGGCGTTTGATGAGTGATTTTTTCTAGTTAAAGAGTTTATTGATGAGTTGGGAGCAGAGGTGACCTCTGCGTTTTGTTTTGATGTACTAGGCAAGTCATTGTCGGCAATTCTATGAGTATTTTTAGATTTTGTGAGATTGTTGATGGCTGAAATTTTTGTTGGTGTGGTGGATACAGAGGATACCTCTTTTGTAGGTTGAAGCACATGTGCAAAGCTAACAGTGAGGGAAGGGAGGGAAGTATTTTCTCTATACTTTTTAAGGGATTCGTGCATACTGCACTTTTCTAGTGTCTTTATTTTTAAAATTTCTTTGGTTTGCATATACTTTGGACACTTATAGTCCGAAGAACGATGCTCGCCAGAACAATTCGCACACATGACTCGGATGCAGTCATTATCGTGTGGAGAAGGGAAATTGCAAGTTTCGCATGTTGGGGAACCCTTACAATGTTTTTGCGTATGACCCAATTTTTGGCATGACCTGCAGCGCATTGGATTAGGCACGTATGGTCGCACAGAGGTCATCCTCCATGCGATGTTTATTTTGCTTGGAAGGGAATAACTGTTGAATGATATTAGCATAACACCAGTAGGCTTTATAACACCTTCAACTTTGCGAGTGAACTTATAAACCGCGGAAACTTCGTAAGAACTCAGTCCTTCTATTATTTCGCTTTCAGGCACATCGTTTAAAAACGGTGCATAAATGGTGCCTTTGTTACAATTAAGATGTTGATGATAGCTAGCATTTCGGTCCGGTTTTTTATAAATAAATACATTCATGGCGAACACAAAGTGATTTTTTTATGTTTATTTATTGGGTGCATAATAGTTAAATAAATTGTTGAAATGACACGTAAGAAATGGTACTGTACGATGTCGACGATTGCGGCCGCAATTTTGATCTAAAACAAAAATTTCCTAAAAATTATTAATCTGTAGGAAAGTCACTATCGCGCTATTTTTTGAAATTTGACCAAATGGCGGCGGTGTGAACAAAAAGTATCGAATTTGGCCCTTTTTTGACAGTTATTTGTACAAAAAATAAGAAGATTTCAAAAACAAAAAGCTTTTATACACTGAAAAAACCCCCGCAGTTAAATCAAATACTTTCTGCAGTTAAAGTACAGTAAAACAAAAGTATTCGTTTCAACAGCAAAACTATACATTTAGACATTTCGTTTTTATAAACTTTTCTGCTACTTGCTTATTTTTCACTAGCAGTAATAGGCTGCCGTTGCGTAATTCACTAATTTTGTTTATATCTTTGCTCACGGTAAGTAAGGCATTGTAAACACGAAAACAAGAAACCTTCGAAAGGGGTGTAGAATTCTCGTCGGATTTAATCACAATATACTTTGGATCATCACTTTTTATTGGCGGTAAGTCAGGAAAAGCATCTTGCAGTTTTTGATACGATTTTTTACGTTTTGGTTGGGGACCTTGGGCCAGCGCAGCAAACCTGTTGTCCCCGAACTGGAAGCCCGCCGGGGGCATAGTGGAAAAGTTATAATATACTGATATAAGTATTGGATTATATTTCTCACTTAAAATAAGTATTAATCGCGTTACTTAAGTAAGCAGACCGTAGTGCAAAAAAAAAAACACCAAAAGAGAGCTATATGAATAACTATAAACTCAGAGAAAGACGCTAACTCAACTGCTCAGTACGAGGTTTAGTCGGTGACTGACATTAAGATATATTTATGTATAGTATATGTTTTATTTTGAGATGGTACTTTATTCTATATTCTATGGAAATTGTATTTTGTGGTACTTGTTTATACTGCTATTTTAGGCCGTTTACTCATTGTCTGGTAAGCAACTATCTGTCAGCCATGTTCAGGTTAACTTAACCAAAACTCCTTATTTCGGAAAGATTAACCATAACTTAATGACAGATGGTTGCTAACGATGCATTGAGAAAGCGGCACTTAGTTTGTTTCTTAACAGCTATCAGCTCCACATACTTATGATTAAATAATTCGGAAAAAAATTAATTTGTAAATATGTATTTAATACATGTCCGAATTATAAGATATTTATTTTATAATTATTTTTAAATAATATGCAGTAATGCTGCAGCTGCTCATGAGTTGTTCATTCACATTTCGTTATCCTAAAAATAAATGAAATATCATATATGTTCCAAATTTAACAGATTTGCAAAATTACTCCGTCTTCTTGGGTGTCCTTTTCTTTATTTTCCTGGTTCACTGCGAAGTTCTTTTCACCTCATATGGTGTGAGGTTTGAACAAGAATAACCTCACAAAATAAATCTCACACCAAACTTCACAAATTTTTCCACACAAATCATCAGCTCTCGGTTCGAATAAATAGGTACGATATGATCGGAAATTCGGACTTCTCAAAAAAATGTAATTCAAAATATTTAATGAAATTTAGCGCTTTTAAATTAATTTAATGAAACTGAAGTAACATAATAATTTTAAAATACGTTTATATTTGTTTCTTTTACACCGACGAATTTAGTTCGAATATAATTTTATTTAAAAATAAAAATGTAATTATTTCATGAATGCTTTGTAAGAAAAAGAAAAAAATATAGCGTTAAAAATAATAATAGCGGGTAATACTTTCAGTTGGTAAGTCGTAAGTTTTTATACCCTGAACAGGGTATATTAAGTTTGTCACGAAGTTTGTAATACCCAGAAGGGATCGTCGGAGACCCTATAAAGTATATATATAAATGATCGGTATGTCGAGCTGAGTCGATTTAGCCATGTCTGTCTGTCCGTCTGTCTGTCTGTCTGTATATATACGAACTAGTCCCTCAGTTTTTAAGACACCGTTTTGAAATTTTGCAAACGTCATTTTCTCTTCAAGAAGCTGCTCATTTGTCGGAACGGCCGATATCGCTGCCATACAAACTGAACGATCGGAATCAAGTTCTTGTATGGACAACTTTCACATTTGACAAGATATATTCACGAAATTTGGTATATATTATTTTCTAAAGCAACAATGTAATCTCCGAAGAAATTGATCAGATCGGTTAACTATAGCATATAGCTGCCATACAAACTGAACGATCGGTATCAAGTTCTTGTATGGACAATTTCCACATTTGACAAGATATATTCACGAAATTTGGTATATATTATTTTCTAAAGCAACAATGTAATCTCCGAAGAAAATGTGCAGATCGGTTGTCTATAGCATATAACTGCCATACAAACTGCACGATCGGAATCAAGTTCTTGTATGGACAACTTTCACATTTGACAAGATATATTCACGAAATTTGGTATATATTATTTCCTAAAGCAACAATGTAATCTCCGAAGAAATTGATCAGATCGGTTAACTATAGCATATAGCTTCCATACAAACTGAACACATAGTTGCTAACAGAAACGCACCTGTGAAGGGGTGCAACCGAAGTTAACGTTTTTTCTTGTTCTTTCAAAAATTTAATAGGTGTATTTTAAAAATCCTTGTAAACTGTGAGGCCATCAATATACAAATGAACCATGCAACACGCTAAATCACACAAACATTCGCTCTAGCAGCTAGAAACTTTGCTAGCTTTTTTTTGTTTTTTTTTATTCAAGTTAAATTTACAATCTGTCTTAATGTTAATAGACAATAAGTAAATGTGCTGTTAAGCTACAAACAAATTGTGAGTGTTACTTCATTAAGTGACCCTCTGTTTAGTGACAGTATAATAAAAATAAAAATCCAAACTACATACATACTAATTTACATAATTATTTGCTATTTTCTTTATGTTAAAATAACATAATCATACACTAGTTTGTGCTAAAGTTATGTATTTTCATTACGTGCATGCGTGCTAGTTTACAAGTTTAATATGTCTTTTCTTTTTAACCTTGTTGTAGTGGGTGCCTGGAGTAATGCCACTGCTAAAGGATTGGGATGGATCTCTAACCTCATTTTGTATCTTTCACTAAACTTTTTTATTTCATCTTTCACCTTGCATATTTTTAAATCTCTGTGAATAGTATGATTTGAAACATACCATGGAGCTTTTGTAATTGACCTGAAAGTTTTTGATTGAACGCGCTGTATTATTTCAATATTTGAATTGCTTGCCGTGCCCCATATTTGTATCGCATAAGTCTAAATAGGTTTGATGATGGTTTTATAAATTAGCAGTTTATTTTCGAGAGAAAGAACAGATTTTTTACCCAGAAACCAATAAAGACTTCTCAATTTTATATTAATTTGTTCTTTTTTCACTTTTACATGATATTTCCAGGTCTATATGTAACCCCAGGTATTTCACATGATCACTAACAGGTATGGCTGTATTAAAAATTTTGATTGAAGGACAATCACCTTTTCTTAGGGCAAAAGTCACATGGACAGATTTATCTGAATTGACTTTAATGTTCCACATCTTGAGCCAGTATTCTAGTTGGAATAAGTAGTTTTGTAGTATGTCAGAAGATTCTGAAGGCACTTTATTTGAAGTTAGGACTGCAGTGTCATCAGCGAATATTGCTATCGTAACATCGTTGTTTTTTTGGGATATCCGCTGTGAATATCGAATAAAGAATTGGCCGTAAAACACTTCCCTGTGGTACGCCTGATTTTATTTTATACATACTTGAGTACTCATTTCCAACCCTAACATAAAATTGTCTATCTTTTAAATAAGATTTAATAAGAAAGAAAAAGGGAGTAGGTAAATTTTTTTTTAATTTGTAAAGCAGTCCGGGGTGCCAGACTTTATCGAATGCTTGTTGCACATCAAGGAATACACCTGAACAAAATTTTTTTGCTCTAAAGCTGACCTATTTTATGTGGTGTCTGCGAAACCCGTATTGTTGGTCCGGAATTTTATTTAAATTTTCCAATACCGGTATCAGTCTTCATAAGATAATTCTTTCGAATACCTATGAGAAAGCGACCAGTAGACTTATGGGGCGATACGATCTCAATCATAATTATTTCTGCACATTTCCAGGCTGTAGGAAAGTGCTGAAGCCTTAGTATGGCGTTGAATATAATTGTAAGAGCTCGCATGGACTTCTCAGTTAGGTGCTTTAGTACTGCGTGGTCTATCTGATCGTAGCCTGGGCTTTTTTTGTTGCTACATTTTGCCAGTTCCTCTTTCACTTCTGATAAAATAATACGCCTTATTGGAAAATCCATTTGGCATGGAGTATCCAAAAAGTGCATTACTTCCCTACTTGGTGTGAATACTTCATTTAAGTACTTAGCAAACGCCTCTGCTTTATCTTCATCTGACCGACACCATGAATTGCAGGAGTCTTTTATGGGAACCTTTCTGACTTTTGGGCGTTTGAGAAATTTTGTGGCATTCCACAGACATTCAGAGCGAGTTGCGTTAGGGCAAAGGTTGGTTAAAAAGGCTTCAAGGGAGTTGTTTTTTAACTGTTTAAGCCTTGTTTTTAAATATTTAGTAGAAATTAATTTGTCATTTGGATTCTGGGTCCTTTGCCATATTTTCCTCAACGATCGTTTTTCCTTTATTAGCATTTTGATTTCCGCAGGGATAAAGGTACTGTTTACTACAAAAGTCGTCAACAAAGCCGTCTAATTGGTCAGTGGTTCTTAAGTTAACACTAAGATCAATGTTATTGTCTAACCAGTAAGAAAATGATGAAATATTAGTACGTGGAGTCACAATGGTTTACTTTGAAGAATTATAGGTGATGATTGGAGTACCGCAATTAAGGGTGAGTGATCAGAGCTTAGTTCAAAGTTTATGAATGTGGAGCCGAATTCGCCAAACATATTTTCATATTCTATGCAACTGATTGTGTGCCTGGGTGGAAAGTATCCAGCGCCAATAGCTATTGATCGTGTGTTTGTTTTGATTTTTATGCGTGAAATTTGCATCGAAGGTGAACAAATTTCTTTCAATGGTTCATATTTAATTTTTGAGTTAATAATCACCGCCGACCCGCCTCGGGCTCTACCCCGAGGGTGGTTACAATAAACTATGTCGTATCCTCTAATTTTAAAAAGTGATCTTTGTGAAAAATGAGTTTCGGAAACTAAAAATACATCTATACAATTTTTGTTAAGAAATGTTTCGATTTCGTTAATATGGTTGACAATACCGTTGGCATTCCAAATTGCCATTCTTAAGTTTAGTTGCATACTTTGTTCAATAAACTATTGATTATTGCTAATAAATTATTTATCTGAGCAGTCTGTGCATTAATTATTTTCTCAATTTTTTCTAAAAATTGATCGAGGTTAGTTGTTTTTACAGCATCAGCATACGAGGCCATGTTGTTTGTTTTGCTGTTGAAAAATGAATTTTGTTTTTGCAAATTTGTGGATTCTGTGGCATTATAAACAAGCGGACTCTCCATCGTGCGTGCATTGCTAGCATTATATTTGGTTTTCAGTGACTGGTGTACTTAACACCCGCGATAGTTAGCTGGATGTTCGTGGTGGCAGTTTGCACATTTGGCAGGAGCATTTCTGTCTTTGGTACATTCGGTAGTGTTGTGATTAGAGCCGCATTTAACGCAAGCATAAGATTTGTTACAATAACTTTTCGTGTGTCCAAACTCTTGACATCTGTGACATTGGACAATGGAATTAGTTTGCTTTGGTTGTACCACCTGAACGACTGCATTAAGTAAGCTTCTGATGTCATAAATGTTTTTGTTGTTCTTAGCTGGTTCAATATCGACGAAAAATAAGGGGAGTGGGCGTTTGTCTGCACGGCTTGTAATGTTGCTGACTCTTCTTACACGATGACCAAAATTTTCAATTTCTTTCTTAATGTGTTCAATTTCAGATGTAGGGTGAATATTTTTAATCACCACCCGAAAAGATCGCTCTTGCTTGATCTGGTATGTGTGAAATTCCATATTCTTTTCATTCAAATATTTAACAAGAGAGCGGTAAGCTTCAATTGTTTTTGTAGTTATTCTTGTTTGTCTATCTGCTTGTGTTTTGTAGTAGAAATTAGCTTTGTTTATGACTTTGGAGAAAGCAAGTACCATTCCACTATAATTTGACACATTTGGTATTATGATTGGCGGTGGTCTGTTTGCTGATTCAACGCTCACTTCTTCGTTACTAGTGGTTACATTGTTGTCATTGTCGTTTTCCTTATTACTAAGTATCTCAAACCGGTTTTCGTTGTTGTTGTCAGTATCGATATCCATCTGGCTAGTTTTCGTGAAGATGAAAGAGGGGAGTTAGGGGCTGCTCTTCGTTTACTGTTCACTGTCTGCCATCCAGTGTCAATTTTTGACATGGTTAAGCTAATTGCACTGCTTATGCACTCAGTCAGTTTTTTTCACCTTCTCTTCTGTTTTTTTTTGTTTTGCTCTTCAAACCGCAGTCTAAGTCAGTAAGAAAAATTCACTATGCGCGCATAGCCTTAGCATTACAATGTAAAGTATGTGCTCTACTCTGCTCCGAGTTTTGTTAGGTAAAAAACTATAGCTGAGCGGGAGTAAAAAATTAAATTCTGCGCTATGCTCTGGCGTAGCGGTAGCAAAAAATTGGGAGCGGTAGCACAGCAGAGCTAATGAAAATTTTCATGTGCTACAGCTCCCGCATGTGTTTGTTGTTTTTTTTTTCTTTTTTGCTATTTTCTGTCATAATATTTGAATTAATTGAATAATTCAAACAAAAAAAATGTTATGCAAATAATTTTTACACTTGTTGCGTCAAGTGACTTTATAAATCTAAAATCAAATATTTTAAAAAATATTAATAAAGTACATTAGATAATAATTGAATAAATTATAAGTTTTTTTTATTATGTAAAATATTTACCATTTTTATATTATCAAAAAATCATCTATTCCAAATATATTACAATACTCAATTACTATGAATTTTCGAAATTAATTTTTACTACATATGTATGTATACTTTCCCCCTTTTTATATACATTAGGGTGTTTTTTTTTTTTTTTTAACTATTAATTTTTTTCAGTCCCGTCACGAAATTTTCTTGGAAATACCCTAAAAAAATTCCCTGAAAATTTTAGCCCTTAATATTAACATTAAGAACTGGACCAAGGCATGTAAAAAATTTTTCTTAGAAGGTACACTACAATCGGGATTATTTTTCTTTAAATTCCACAGATCAGAGGTATTTTCTGGCATCGCTTTGACTTTAGACGCTATAGCTCTTGTCAGTTATTACAAAAAAATGCGAATTTCGTGGAAAAATCAGGTTTAGATACCTCGCCGGTGTGAGTTTCGACTTTTTTGTTCTGGGCACTTTTGTAGAGTGAACAATTTTGAGAAACATGCGTCTTGAAAGCGATGCCATATAAATACCTCTTCAATGTATATTTAAAGATAAAAAATCAGGATTTCTGTATATTTCTATAATAAATTTTTATCAACACTCCAGTTCTAATGTTAATATTCAGGGCTAAAATTTTCGGGTTTTTTTTTTTTTTGGGTATTTCCAAGGAAATTTCGTGACGGGACTGAAAAATACTAATAGTTCAAAAAATATATCACACCATTATGTATATAAAAAGGGGAAATTATATGTAGTTAAAATTAAAATCGATAAATTCATAGTAATTGAGTAATGTAATACATTTAGAATAGATGATGTTTTTGGTAACATAAAGATGGTAGATATTTTACATAATAAAAAAAAAAACTTATAATTTGAAATATAATTTTTTATCTAATTCACTTTATTAATATATTTCAAAGAGATTAAAGTATTTGATTTCAGATTTATAAAGTCACTTAACGCAACAAGTGCCAAAATGATTTGCATAAACATTTTTTGTTTGAATTATTCAATTAATTCAAATATTATGACAGAAAATACAGAAAAAAAAAAACAACAAACACATGCGGGAGCTGTAGCACATGAAAATTTTCATTTGCTCCGCTGTGCTACCGGTCCCAATTTTTTGCTACCGCTACGCGCCAGAGCATAGCGCAGAATTTAATTTTTGCTCCGCTCCAGCTAGTTTTTTACCTAACGAAATTCAGAGCAGAGTAGAGCACATACTTTACATTGTTATGCTAAGGCTATGCTGTGCCTCCCGACAAAGTGAGAGCGGTAGCGATGGCATAGCAATAATTTTAGAAAATTGCTGCTACGGAGTAGTAAATGAGAACCCTGGTTGTATGCATTGATAAAATAACATTCAGCTGATGCCATATTAATTATCTTACATATAGAAAAATTACAATTTACGGTTTTGGGTCAAGAACACAACCAAGTATAACAGCTAATAGTTAACCGACCTATCGTTGAACGTTTTGTAGCAAAAATTGTTAGCTCTCTTAAACACAGGTTGTCAATCTCGCCATTTTCTAGTAATTAAGAAAAGTTTGAATATATTTGAAATATTCCTAGAGCTAACTCAAAATTGTCTAACGAATAAAATTTTATAACTAAAAAACATATTGTCAAAACCATTTGTATTTAGCACTTTATGTAAAATGTTGCCATTCCTTGCATGTGATCAAAGAGAATTCCGTTTATCACTACTACGGAATGGCTACCGGAACATCGGTGACCAAATGAAGCATTATAGCTGGAACAGCGAAAAACGCTCCTCCCTTCCTCAGTTGCCGTCCGTAGCGTACAAAATGTGTCAAAAGTTGAGCCCGTGTTAAAAATAGAAATCAGCCATCTTTGTTTGTTTTCATTTGAACAGTGTTGCCATTGCTCAATACGCATATATAGTTTTGTACACATCTAAGTTTTTAATTACAATTTTTCATAATATAAAATATGAAAACTGGAAATAAACTATTAAAAATATTATATATTTATAAATAATAGCATTGACTCTGATTTTGAGTTAGTTTAAGAAAATTTCAAATATATTGAAGACAATTTTTATAATTAGTAGTATATCAAGACGGTAACCCTGCGTTGTAAGAGAGCAATCAGCTGACACGTTTCTAAGGGAAAAATCCAAATACCGTGGAAATCTACGGTATCCTACGGTAAAGCGGGCCGTAGAAGAGGTGTTGGCTAATCTTTCTATTGCGCTCCCATAAGATAGGTCGTGTCGGCTAATTGCCACGGTTTTGCGGAATTCGCTATTTGCGCTCTTAGCATGTGCTAAAAGAGCGTAAGTGATTGTATACGTATAAGTTTAAGCTATGACAAAGCAGGCGACACGACATGACTATCAAG